>NC_085863.1:15119084-15156584 GCF_034702125.1 Engraulis encrasicolus | reverse complement strand
CTTTATCTCCGGCCTTGAGTTGAACTTGTAATCCTCCGTCTCGGATGTGAGCATACAGTACAGTAGTGATTAGACATCTGGGGACTCGCAAAAAAATGTACAACTGGTACAGAACCTCTACACAAGGAAAAATGTGACCTGTACCGTATCTCACCACAACATGTACAGTATTTCACAGTTCTGTCCATTTGTTATACAATTGTAGCTGTTTTAGCAGCACACAAACTGTTTGATATTACGTGTTCCCCTCTTACACTCAAATCTCACAGTTCCCTATCAAACCAGCATAATTATACTCTAATATTCAGCATTGGCCCAGGTCCACTGTGTGCAAAATCATTATGTGTAACCCACAACCTAACACACAAAAAGCCAACAGTAATCAATGTTTTTTTTCTGTTAGGTAGAGAACTGTGTGTAGTGATCTGAAAAGTGGACATCTTCAAAGCAAACTGTGTCAATGTTGAATGCTATTTATTTATCCTTAAAGGGACACTGTGCAGGAAATGGTCAAAAAAGGTACTGCAACTATGCTGCCCATTGAAACTGGGCTGCCTATTGCCAAATTTGATCTTTACATGAAAGTTTACCAAGTAATAAACTCATATTTTCTAGTATGGCCCAAGTACAGTCATTTTTGCAGCTTTAAATGGCTATTTCTGGAAATTCAAAATGGCGGACCATGGAGAAGAGCCCCCTTTTCATGTATGAAAAGTGCAATTTTTTCCAGTCATAATGAATACTTATAATTTGATGGTGGTGGTAAATATTCATGAAAAAGGTAAAATTAGTTAATGGGCAGCTTGGATTCTGGAAATAAACAAATAAAAATCTCACACAGTGTCCCTTTAATTTAACCAGGAAACGTCCCATTGAGTCACAGTGACTCTTCTTCTACTTTTGCTCATCATAGTTGAAAATTGTCTGTTATGTTAAAGTTTTGTTTATGGACAGCTTGCAAAAACTGAACTGTCAGTAAATGTTTCACTATATCCATAGGTGGGCCCATGCATTGCAACACACTGTATTCTCTTCCATATTTCAGCCTGTCAGGTTGAATAAGGTTAGATGTGGTTTAGGCCTTTCAGCAGCTCCAGTGGCCTAAGCGGCAGCTCCCGTGGCCTAACCGGCACCTCTGGTGGGCTAAACAACGGCAGGGTGGCCTAGACGACTCTTGTCTAAACGAAAAAGGCCTAAACCACCGGTCACCTTGAATAATACTGGGACAATTACTCTGTAGTGAAGTTACTACTGGCAGTCCAACTTACACTCTCAACGTCTTTTTCATATGAGTCATCGTCTAATAAATGTATGTTAAAAAAACAGGGTGGGCCCTGCCGTGGCCAACTGGTAGGGCACTCGTCTACCATGCGGCTGACCCATGTTCGAATCCCGGCCGGGTCCTTTGCCAGCCCTTCCCCGTCTGTCTCTCCCCACTCGCTTCCTGTCTCCACCTTTACTGTCATATCATAAATAAAAAAATCTTTTTAAAAAAAGACACACAAAAAAACCTTTTTTTTAAAAAAAATGGGTGCACAGTTTTTTTTGGACTGGCACCCAAAGAGCTGTATTTGCCTTTGAACTGGAGCTTCTCTGTTTTTTTTTATTACAGATGAAGCTGGCGAGCTCAATGTTTGTCGAGTTCCTGGATTACCCCTTTCTCTTTTCCATTCCAGTCCTCCTTTCTTTAAAAAAAAAATAAATATTGGGGGGTTCTGAACCTTTATTTGTGACAGGACGGTTAGAGAGGCGACCGGAAAGGAGAGAGACAGGGAAGGCTCGTCAAATGACCTCAGGCCAGAAGCGAACCCAGGTCGCCAGTGTAGCAGTGCAGTGCCCAGCTGATTGAGACACAGCTGGGCCCCAGTCCTCCTTTCTGTGGCACGCTGCATCTATCTCAGTGGTTCTTAACCTTTTTATCTTAACGCACCCCCTTACCTGTGCCCAAGACAGGCCGCACACCCCCAAGCCAAACTTTTACATGTGCACACGCACTACAGAAATATTTAAGTGATTCATTACTTCCTGCTTGAGACATTAATCAATACCTTAATTATTTAACATGTGGACCAAAACATGTTTTAATTTGGTTTTGATTTGGCCAAATTATACTGCTCGCTATAATTTGGTCACAACCTCGACACAAACAAAATTCTGTGCACCCCCTGAGATCTCTGGCGCACCCCCAGGGGGTGCCCGCACCCCAGTTAAAGAACCACTGCTCTATTTGCATCTGTCAGACTCCATCTTGCTCTGCGACTGATCCTCTAATATCCTCTATATGTCTGTCTTTCTTTAGGCCCAGGAGCAGCTTCAAGCAGACGTGCAGCGGTACCAGGCCAAGATAGAGGACCTGGAGAAGGAGCTGATGCAGAAAGGACAGGTAGATAGACAGATACTGTAGATAGTTTATTTTGTCCTTTTGGAAACATTGTTCTGTGCCATTTTCAGTGCATCTGATACAATTACAAAGACATTACAATAGACAAAAGCACAATAGACAAACACAACACCCACCCTCCCTCTAGGACAAAATGACAGGTTGACGATAGGACAAAAAAACAACTTAAATACAGTAATACTAAAGTGCACTTATTCAGTACCAAGGTGCAATGTGCTATTCGGTCTTACAGTAATCTTGTTTAACATGGATATGCTAGTAGGTATGAATGATCTGCGGGCTCTGTTAGTCTGAAATGAAGGCATCCTTAACCTCCTACCTGAGGGCAACAACTCATATGCTTGATGTAAGGGGTGTGAGAGAGGTAGGGATACCTGACAGGACAGCCGTTGCTCAATGGTTAGAGCACTGCCTTAAGATCAGAGGGTTGCAGGTTCAAATCCTAACCCTAACCCTTACCAGCACCTTCATCCATGGCTGAATACACTCACAATATGAACAAAAATAGAACTAGAAAATAGAGTCATTTTGCTCTCAGTTCACTTTTTGGTCCACTTAAAGAGGACTGAGTTTTGCACATAATTCACTTAAAATGCTGTTTCTGCTCATAATTTAACCCCTTAAGACGCGGCTTTATACATTTGTTGTTACCAGTATGGTAATGACCAAGTCGTGGTGCATTGCTAAAGGGCCTGTGTTGTGTCATAGTATTGTAGTGCTCTGGTAGTTACATTTCAATGACTATTACAGCGTGCCACTGGAGGTACGGCGCGCATTAAGGGGTTAACATCCCGGCATTTGAGATTTCATTTCATTTCATTTCATTTATTTCTTCAGGACATTGCACATTAATGAAAATATACATACATGCACATGTAAATGTGCCAGATTGTAGCGCAAAGGCTAATTTCTATCTGGTGTCCAAAATAGGCAGACTAGATGTTTACAAGCATTATAAATTAAAATCCCAAATATACATCTAAAACCAAAACAGACTGTCAGTAACAAAAGAAATGAAACACAATACAGACGCAAAAAGCATGTCAATAAGAAGAAAAAAAGAAAATGGTCCCAATATAGGGCTATGAATGAGATTATCTATTTGTGACAAGGCATCTTGGTCATTATTAGTATTACTTCATACTCAGTTGGGTATTACATTCGTTGACCGTTTGCATTAGTGATTATCATTGCATTAATCCTAAACACACCACACTGCATCATGCCAAACAACAAGCTTAGATTTGAATTTAAATGCCATTAATCTCTTGTCAAGTCAAGTCAAGTCAAGTCAGCTTTTATTGTCAGTTTCTTCATATGCACAGGTCATACAAGGACATTGAAATTACGTTTTCTCTCTATACCATGAAGGACATAGACATACACAGGACTGACATTTACAGACTGACATCAAGTGCAAGACAGGACAAGTAACAGTGATGGTCCAATACCAGTAAAGTGATGAAGTAATAAATAAATAATACTTGTGTGGTGAGTGTTCGCTTAATAGACAAACATGCTAAAAAAAAAAATGTTTTCATTCAGATCATGTAGAATGAGGTTACTGTTTCCAGTGTCTTCACTTTGAACATCAGCTCAATACAGAGCTTTGTTGGTCTCTGTTATGAACTAGGCCGTACTCTAGCCTCTACGCTATGACTCACCTTTAGCCCATCTGATGAGTCTGATGAATATGATTTTGTGCTCTTGAAATGTGTGATTTGAAACGGTCTGAAAGCATGTGGGTAGTGCATCGCGTGTTGATGATAAGAGATTAAAGGGGAGTCCTCACTTGAACTCTTTCTTTCTTCACAACGTCTCAAAGCAAAGGCGAAACAAATTCAATTCCTCCCGAAAATGTCTTTTGCGATATGACCTCAGATCAACCCAAGTACTGATTTTTCATTTCTTAGGGTTTCTTAGGGTTGCGCTGTGTAGTTTGCGTGCCTTCAAGTCAAGTCAAGTTGGTTTTATTGTCAATTTCTTTACATGCACTGGTCATACAAAGAATTTGAAATTACGTTTCTTGCTTTCCCATGCAGACATAGACTAATCTAGGTAGGGACATAGACAGTATAGACATAGACAGTACTCATATATGGACACAAGACAGTATGGACATAGACAGTACTCATACAGACATTTAAAGTGCGAGACTGGACAACAGAAGACTTGTAGATAGCATACATTAAGAGGAGGAGCCTTTGTCAAGACTAGAAAGTACTGTAAGAGAAATGCACAATGCAGTGGTAATATTATTTGGCATAGAGTCTGATAGTTATACGTCAAACCTTCATTGCTGCTGTGTCTTTGCCACATGCCTTTCTGTAATGCAGTAATGTTCCAGTGTGAAGATGGACCACTCTAAGCAACTAGACTTCTAGACTAGACTTTTCACCTTCACCTACACTACCGTAAGGCCAGGGGTATAGTTGCTGTATGACTGAACTTACTGTACAGTATGTGTGCAACAGCATAAGAACAAATGCACATTCGGTACTTGTAGCATAACAATCAGAGCACTACGCATGGCACTGGAGGTATCATGTAGAGGGCAGATAGCCAACAAGGCTCTCATTAATATATTTCTGTATAAAAAGAAGACAATCCGCACACTTCAGGTCTATTTTTGTGCAAAGAAGCTTTACTTGACTTCAAGTCAAGTAAAGCTTCTTTGCACAAAAATAGACCTGAAGTGTGCGGATTGTCTTCTTTTTATACAGAAATTTCTACTGAATCCTGCACCTTCTAAACAGATGAGCGGTGGCCTATCACAACTTAATGAATATATTTAGAGCATTCTTTGGCTCTCCCGCAGCCTTAACATGGAAGTTCTGAATATCGCTCCCGACGGTTGTGTATATATTGCACCGTGCGGACAACGTGTCTGTTGCGTGTACCTTGTGTTCAGGTGTGCTACCAAAAATTGCATAACATACGCATGGTAAGGCATTAATGCACCAATTAAACTAAGGGGTGTAACACGCTCAGCTCAAACAAAGTGAACAACTGGGTGCTCATTCCTGGAGAATATATGAATTAAATAAAGAGCAGGACAGCACTCCAAGTTTTGTGGTTTATTGCCCGTCAGACGTTGCAGGGTTAACCAACTACACTTTCGAGAAATGCACCCCGGGTTAGTTAGCAGAGTGGTATAACCTATCCTGAGTTTGTAGGTTCCAATGTTGAATGGTTTTTAAAAATCTTTGTTTATGTTTTCTTCCAGGACTCAAAGTGGGTGGAAGAGAAGCAGCTGTTTCTGCGGCGTAACCAGGAACTCCTAGAGAAGGTGATTGCTTAAGAAGAATATGTGTCTTCCCTGTCAACAAAAGCAAACTTAGCTTGTCAAATATTGTCATAAAATATGAATGAGATCAATGGCCTATGACTAATATCAATCTACTCCACAACTCCTAGTTTGTTTATTTAGTTGTTGATTAGTGTAATGAATGCTAGCTGTCACCCTAATACCTTAAAGGGGTATGCTTCTGATTATGCCAGTACAGGGGAGGGGAACCCATGTCTCGAGGGCTGTTTACGGTCCTTGAAGCCGTTTTATCCAGCCCCCGGTCCAAGAGAAGGTGGGGTCTGTTGTAAAGGTGGCTGCCTTCAATATAGGCCTAAAATGCAGGGGGGAAATCCTGGTTTGTGTTCATAGTAGGGCCCTTGGAGTACCTTAAAGTGACCCCTCGAATGACAATGGTTCTCCACCCCTGTGCTGGCAGCCCTGCTCTGTTTGCTCTAATAGACCATTTAATGTGGCACCATACTGCAGTAACTGAGAGGGTTCAAGTCTGGAGTTGGACTTTGCAGTAAGACCTCACTCACATATGTTTTTTTTCCCTAAAGGTGGAAAAACAAGACAGTGACAACAGCAGGCTTCATCAGGAATTGCAGGATTCCAGAGACCAGAACGATCTCCTAGAGTTCCGCATTCTGGAACTGGAGGTGTGTATTCCTTCTGAATAAACAACTAGAAGCACTCAGAGAGTGCAGACCTCCACTAAGGCCATGGGGTTGCACCCTACTTTCTTTCATTTCAAGACTTTTTGCCTTGTTTTTGTGGAGTTAGAAACTGGAATGTCAAAATTCAAATGTCAATGGTGAATAATCTTTTTTTTTAATCCTAGATCTGTATCGTGATTCAGATCACCACCAAAATGAAATCACTTGCTCCTTTTGTCATTTCCAACAACTCCACAAAATGTTATCAAAATCAGTTCATAACTTTTTGAGTTGACAGACAGACAGACAAACAAACAATCGAGCCAACAAACCAACACGAAAAAAATTATATCCAGATTATTATGGGTTTATTATATGATTTTAAAACAAACTGATGGACTATGTTTTACAGATGCTACACACATCACCATGGCATAAGCTATTACATACATTTGTAGCGAATAGTTTCAAATCAACATACGCAATAAATAATGTAATTAATGCAATAAATAATGTAATTAATAAAATGTCTTGATTTGTGTATCAACAATTGGTTAATTCATTCCTATATTTATTGCAGGAGCGAGAGAGGAGGTCTCCTCCGTTTAACCTGCGGATCCACCCCTTCGCAGAGGGAGTCAGTGCCCTGCAGATCTACTGTATGAAGGAGGGGGTGAAGGTGAGCCTCTCAGTCGGCCATCTTGGATTTTGGCACAGGGCACGATTATAGAAAAAATTATAATCACGATTATCTAGATGAAAATCGAAATCACGATTATTAATCACGATTATTGAACAACAATACATGAATGCATGAACAATACATGAATACAATGAATTATATAAGCGATTAACAAAATCAAACTGAAATGTAATAATTATATAGAAGACAATAGCGTGAAACTTAGGCGGACCAACAGATTTTTGGCCAGAAACAATAGCCTGTCAGCATCTTCTGGCTTCAAGGATGGTCGAAGGCAGGTCACTATTGCCATGCCACGATTAAATTCTGACTGAAATCACGGTTTCGATGTCACGATTATATCACGATTTTCGATTCATTTTGATAAACTGTGCAGCCGTACCTCAAAGGTCTACGTATTCCAGAAGAATGAAAGAATTTCTGAATGTCTTTGCTGCTCAAGGTTAATTTATTTCCTTTTTTTATCTGTGTCCAGGATGTTTGTATACCTGATCTTATAAAGCTTCTAGATATTCTGGGAGATAATGGGGTAAGTCACCTCATACAATATTGCAAAACTGATCTATACTTATATTTACAATTTCACTTTAATAGCTTTTTCAGAAATATTATCATATTTATGGTGTGTTCTGTTTCCAGTCACAGTCACTTTTTCACTTGTCTTTTTTCAGAACCTACGAAACGATGAGCAAGTAGCCGTCATCCAAGCAAGCACTGTACTCTCTCTTGCGGAAAAGGTATGTTTGAGGGCTCAGAAGCCACTTTCAAAAACAGAGTACATTAAATGTCAGGATGGGCACCTGCGTGCTGTAGGATATGTGCATGTGCAATTTGCGTGCATGAACACGTTGCCATGCGAATTTTGTGCCACTTTTGCACGAGTAGAGCACCAGACACAATGTACGGTACACAGATGTGAGCGTACAGTGCAATATTGACAGGGCTGTGAGGTGCGATCTTCTGAACTTCCATGTTGATGTCAATGTAGAGTCAAACATTGCTGGAAAATATTAACAAGGTGCGAGAGCCCTGTTGGCCATCTGCCCCTTGCACGATCCCTCCAGTATTGTGCTTTGTGCTCTGATCGTTCTGAAGCAAGTATGTGCAGAGTTCAGATGCAAAACCCCCTAAGTGCCTTTTCAGAAAATAATCTTAATTCATTTTTATTTAATACAGTGCTATCAAAATTGCACATTTTTAAATGTTATTTATGTAATATAACCATTTATGTGTATTATCAAGTACATGAATGTAAACCAAACCAACAATGGGGTTCTCTAAAAATATAGAAGTGCAGGTCTTCAGAAATGGAGTTAGGGGGTTTTGCATCTGAACTCTTCATGTGCACTCCATCGCATGCGGTTACGTGCGGAATTTAAGGCTCACAGTAGGAAATGTGCCCGTCCTTAGGCCTACACATGGACGGCCAAATAGCCCATTCTGCTGAAGGTGATCTGAAAACAGAAAACTGCCGTCACTGTCTCACTCATAGACAGATGATATTGTTATTAATTATTTAATTAATGATCATAATTTGTGTTTTGTATTAAACATATTTCATAAACATACATGCACTGTACTATGTCTCTATGACCTGGCTCTAACCCTGCTTTTGTCGCCCTCTAGTGGATCCAGCAGATAGAGGGCACTGAGGCGGCACTACACCAGAAGATGATGGACCTGGAGCTGGAGATGGTGAGTCATGGGGTGCATCCCAATATGTGTCCTTGCCTCCTCCACTTGTGCTTGTCTCCTCGTCCCTCCTCCTGGCCCCTCCTCCATGGAGAAAACGATAAAGTTTCCCAGCTGTCAGCCTCGCCACAACAACTTTTGAGGGACTGTTTTTCATTCACCATCCCAATTGCAAATGAGAAAAAGACTTTACAATTGAGCTTTTGCAAGATATTGAAATATAATGCTGTTGTCAGTGATGTCATCATGACGAGAAGCAAGTGGAGGAGGCAAGTGGAGGAGGCAAGGTCACATATTGGGATGCACCCATGGCCAGAGGCGGACCAGCCTGGGGAATCCCATGCTGCTTTGCACAATCGGTCCGATCTGAAAGACAGCATGGAGTCCACCCTCAGCGAGGGCACCAGATCATGGTCCCTGTGTCTGTCTCTCCAATCAGAGAGCAGGGAAGCGTGGAAAGGCGATGACACGATTGGTGTCGATGACACGAACTGACACGATTGGCTATGGCTACATATGCCAAATGATACACATTCGCAACACCCAATAAACAGCCGTTGTCAATCGTAAATCACACACCCCTTACAGCAGGTGTCACCAACGTGGTGCCCGCGGGAACCAGGTAGCCCTCCAGGAGCTTCTGTGGTGCCCACCAAGGATGTTATTAAACAGTGACGACTACCAGATTTTAGTCACAGTTAATTATTTTCTTAATTTAAATAAATATTAATAATACATATTTATTATTTATAACCTATAAGCAAATTACCATTTAATAGTAGTGTGATTTGAGAGTGATGCCAAGAGTTCAGTAAGAGGATTTTGAACAAAAGTAGCCCTCGGGTAGCCCTCAGTAGCCCGCGGGTAGCCCTCAGACCCAGAAAGGTTGGGGACCCCTGCCTTACAGGATTTACAGCTGGCAGGTCTCCAGACCTTATCTCATTTGTGATTAGGTCTGATGATAACCAGGCAAGGGGTGGACAAAGAAAATAATCAAATAAAATTAATAATAATAAATAAAATATCTGTAAATATTTTGGGATGCACTTTTCCGTATTAGATTCACCATCTCATCGAACTGATGTGTCATGTGACCCATGTGACCAATCAGTATGGCGTGTGTCTGTCTTGATTCAAGCCTGATGAAGAGCGTGTAGCTTGAAAACTTGGTGGGAAAAAAAGCAAAGTGTGCAGCTTTATTTTCACAGTTGTCTGACCCTTTTGTGCTGCACCTGCGTCTTGGATGTGCGCACCAGTACCTTACTTGACAGAGGTGGACAAAGCCCCATGAGAAGCCCCATTAGAGTCTTGTCATGTAGCCCTGCTGCCTGGGCTCTCCATTGCTTTAGTAGTAGTAGTAGCCTTTATGGTCCCCAAGGGGAAATTCGTTCTCACCACACAGGGTGCAGTCGCCACAAGAGTAGCGCCCATAAAAACACCTATCAACCCACCTGTAAGGGAAGGGAGGGCTAGGGTAGACATGGACCAGGCAGGTAGACAGGCACTTTTCCACATACAACCCGGCCAAGTCATGCTGTGTCGAGCTGTACCTGGTAGAAAACGGGCAGTGGAAAAGGGCCTTGAGTAGAGTCTCTTCCAAGGATCAGCTAGATGCGTGCATTGGCTCGATGAGTGCATCAGCGATGCGCACATGTACTCACGTTGGACACATGATTTTTTAAATGTTGTACAATTTTCAGCTCTCACTTAAATTCCATAACTTACGTTGAAGTCCGCAAAACTATGAACTAATATTGAGCCTTGACAAATGTTAACTGTGAATCCTCTTTTTTTCGGTACACTCTCCCCAAATTTCAGGGAGTTCTTTTTGTAGTTTATACATACATACCACCATTAAATTTTAAGATTCATTATGACTGTGAAAATTGCAATCTTCTCCATGGTCCACCATTTTGAATTTCAAGAATTAGACATTTGTAGCTGCAAAGATTTCTCTATTGTGGTTATACAAATAAATATTAGTTTATTACTCAGTAAATATTCATGAAAAGATTAAATTTGGCTACAGGCAGCTCAGTTTCAATGAGCAGTATAGTTGCAATACATACTCTGGCCACAATCTGCACCTTTAAGGCTTATTGTCAAAATAAACGTAAATTCAAGGTGTACGTACAGCACTAGCACATCATATTAACATAGTTGTTACACCAGTTAGTCCATTTTACCTAATGAGGTAGATACGGTAGACTGTGTTGTTACTGAAAAAACTAACAAGAACCCAACACAAACTTGATCCAATCAGCACAGAGGTAGCTGATTGTAAAGCAAATACACAGGTCTACTCTTCACTCAGATAAGTTACCTGTGTTGAAAGGAAAACATGTACATTTACTTTGGACACCTTTGCTGATCATCAACTGCCTATGTCACGGCAGGGTTAGTTCGCGTCAGGTTACAGACAGGACAAGGCAGTGCGGTGCATTCTTTGAGCCCGTGGGCCATGTGACGTTACACAGCAGGGCTTGACATTAACTTTTTCGCTTGCCGGCCACTGTTGATAGTGGTTTTCCCGAGTCACTAGCCATCCAGCTATTCTACTAGCCACAATTTTTTGCTTTTTTTTGCTTTTTTTATCATGATGCTGTATATCTAACCTCAGAAGATGAGGTGCTTAAAGCAAGAAGATGAGGTGCATGGGTTTCTACATGGACCAAAAATCAAGCAAATAGAAATTGAGTAACTGACCTTTTTTTATTTAAATACACACAATTGATACACAAGGGGCAAAGTGCAGAGTATACGCTATTCTGATATGTCATACCATAAAATAAGCTACCTGCCAAATTGGCTAATGACACTGAAATTGTTACCAGCCACAGCCAAGATTTACAAGTCAAGTCAAGTCAGCATTTATTGTCACTTTCTTCATATGCACAAGTCATACAAGGAAAATTAAATTACGTTTTCTGTATACCATGCCAGGACATAGACATATACAAGACTGACATTTTATAGACTGACATAAAGCGCAAGACAGGACAGGTAACAGTGATTGTTACCATTCCATCACCGTTACCAGTCCTGTATTGCAGTTTATGTCAGTCTGTATATGTCTATGTCCTGGCATGGTATAGAGAGAAAACGTAATTTAATTTTCCTTGTATGACTTGTGCATTGTTATCGGCATTTGGCCGGTTGGCAGGTGCCAGTGTGTCAAGCAGCTGATTCAGGGCTTGACACTGGCACCTGCCAAGTGGCCAAATGCTGGTAAAACTTGGCTGTGGCTGGTAACACTTTCAGTGTCACTAACCAATTTGGCAGGTAGAACCAAGCTTATTCTATGGTATGACATATCAGAATAGTGTATGTTCTGTACTTTGCCCCTTGTGTATCAATTGTTTGCATTTAATTTCAAGAAAAAGCTACTTAGTTACTCAGTTTCTATTTGTTTGTTTAGAAACCCATGCACTCATCTTCTTGCTTTAAGCACCGTATCTTCTGAGGTTAGATGTACAGCATCATGATAAAAAAAAAAAAAAAAAAATTAGTGGCTAGTAGAA
The DNA here is from genome assembly GCF_034702125.1 of Engraulis encrasicolus. Lineage (NCBI taxonomy): Eukaryota > Metazoa > Chordata > Actinopteri > Clupeiformes > Engraulidae > Engraulis > Engraulis encrasicolus. The sequence goes on along the minus strand of NC_085863.1, from coordinate 15,144,322 downwards.
TAGCTGGATGGCTAGTGACTTGGGAAAACAACTAGCCACAGTGGCCAGCAAGCGAAAAACGTTAATGTCAAGCCCTGAGCTGATTGTATGTATAAGAGCATGGTGTGGCCCATACAACTACTGTAGATGTTCCACTTCTTGCTGGCGAATAATTTGCCGTCTTGTCCATGGTTGACACATTATTTAGTCCACCTTACCTTGCGTCACACAACATTGTTTACCGTTAGGAAACATGCATCGCGTGTCAGGAACATGTGTGTTTGAAGCAGGAGTGAACATGGCTTGAGTGTGGAGAAGGCCATGTCATGTCTATAGTACACTACGTGAGCAATGTCTGACAGCTGTGTTATTCATTTTCAGGAGCTGTTTTGTAAGCAGAAGGGATACCTGGAGGAGGAGTTGGACTACAGAAAGCAGGCTCTAGACCAGGCCTATATGGTAAACCTCCCTAAAGGCTCACTCACCCCTGTCTGTTGTCATACATGCATTTCACTCACACATGCTTGTCATGTATGGTCTATGGGTGAAAGTAAAACATATTGCAATAGCTATCAGCACAGTTAGCAAATTGTATCCTCATGTCCCCTCTGCTACAGTAAATCCATTGTATAACAAGTGTGTAGGTAACACTTTAAAATAACTACCCAAAAAAGCTTTATGAACATTTATGAACATTTAATAATAATTAACATTTAACAACGCATTCTCAAATGTTTATCAATGAGTAAGAACCAAACAATGACTGCACAGTTGCACAGTGGAGTGGGAATCAACGTCTACTGTGTGAGTTATATGTGGTTTCATGCCTTTTGGTCTTTAGAGGACAAACTTTCAGGACCGATGTGACTGTGCTGTGTCTCCTATGGGCACATAGTACTTCTTGCCCATTTATAACCATTTGTAAACATTTTGTTGATCATTAGTTCATTATTTATAAAGTGCTTATGAAGGTATTCATAAGTAGTAGCAGCCGTGGCTCAGTGGTTAGAGCACTGGGTTGGCAACCCAAGGGTTCCCGGTTCAATGCCCGACTGGACCACGGCTGAAGTGCCCTTGAGCAAGGCACCTAACCCCCACACTGCTCCCCGGGCGCCGCTCAGCAGGCAGCCCACTGCTACGGACTAGTGGGTGTACTTCAATGTGATTCACTAGTCCAAATGGGATAAAGTGCAGAGAAAGAATTTCCCCTAGGGGACCAAAATTGGCTCCAATTGGCTTGGCTTCTTCTATTCTAAAGTGTTACTAGTGTGTATGTGCACGTATCGTGTGTTTATTCTATGAGTTCAGTGTGTATCCTCATGTCTCCTGGTCCCCCACAGTTTTCGGAGTGAGAAGTTCGCACACTTAAAATCCTTTTTGTTGTCTTTTGTCATTTCATGGCTGGATGCTCCCAGTTGTTTTATCGTCGTGCCATTAAACAACTGGGAGCATTAACAGAGTGCAGAGTGTTTTAAGTGTGCAGAGGGACTTCTCACTCCGAAAACTACAGTCAGCCTTTGCCCTGCACCTTTTTGTTGGATGTGCACAATCAGAGATTCTTTAAGTATATAGAGATATGCCAACATAATAGGTTTCTATGGGCACCTAACGCGACCAGGTTCCGGTCTGCCTAAAGGGCCGTGTCATAATGCTCCTACAATGAATAGAACAGTCCTTAGGTCTGCCTAGGTCTGCCTAAGGGGGGCCATAATAGAACCAGGAAACAATGGGCAAATGGAACCTCTCTCTCTCTACTCTCTCTGGCACAATCTTCAAGTAAAGGATGAATGTCCACAACACTGTTAATCCGGGGTGTAGTGGGCGTGGAACGCGGGGGTAAGCAGTCCACCCACTTCTCCTGAAGTGAGATTTTTAAAATATATTCTGCCCATGTCTGGCGGCAAACGCCATACTCAATCACAAGTGTGATTCGAAAAGAATGCGCAAGGCAGCATGGGTACTCCCAGGCTACTTCTGCCCATGTTTGAATACAAAAAGGAATGATCACATAGCAGTATTGCAGGTGATTGACCAAACAGATGAAAACGGAGAAGCAATGACGGTAGATTAAGGGGAGTTTGACATGATGAGTTGCCCAATTATTTGATGACGTTTAAAATCGTGTACCCCCACTTTAAAAATCCCCACTACGTACACCACTGCTGTTAATGCTCCCAGATTTTTTAATGGCACAACGTTTCGGACCTCAGTCCTTCTCGGAGCGTTAACAGTGTTGCAGACATCGATCCTGTACTGCAGTTATTTCATTTTGTCCAGTGACCTGTGCCACTGTGATGTGTGCGCATCCTCTGCGTTCTTGACGTGCACAATCTTCACCTTCAACTCCTCATGTCTCCCACACACAGCAAATCCAGGAGCTGGAGGCCACGCTGTACAACGCGCTGCAGCAGGACAAGGTCATCAAGTACGGCGAGCCGCTGACCGACACGCAGAAGGACGAGCTGCGCACCGCCGTGGAGAAGCTGCGGCGAAATATGCTGCGCAAGAGTCGCGAGTACGACTGCCAAGTGCTGGCCGAGCGCATGGAGCTGCTGCACCAGGCACACCAGGTACGATGCACACACACACACACACACACACACACACACACACACACACACACACACACACACACACACACACACACACACACACACACACACACACACACACACACACACACACACACACACACCAGGTATACACACACCAGGTATGATACACACACCAGGTACACACACCCCTGGTATGATACACACACACACACACACACACACACACACACACACACACACACACACACACACACACACACACACACACACACACACACACACACACACCAGGTATGATACACACACACCAGGTATGATACACACACACAGCAGGTACAAACACACACATCAGGCACACACATCAGCATGAAGGGATAGTGCGCACCACAGCCTGTAGTGCTGCAGAAATGCATTGAACTGTTGCATCAGACACCAAGTATGATGCGACGGCAGGTACACACACACACATCAGTAACGCTATCTCAAGTATGATCTGTAGTACTCCATGATGGCATGTACACACACAGTACACACATGAGGTACTATGCACATCATCACTTAGGCGTAGGGCCAATACCGCAATATCTATGGAGCTGCTGACCTAAAAAAAAAAAAAAGCCCCCACATTTGATCCAATCAAGTTAGTTAGTTGGAAGGTAACCATGGCAGGTTTTTTTTTTTAAATTTCTACTTTTACTTTGACCAACTCTGAATAAATGTCATCATAGAGCTCTTCAGCGTTGACGTCAACTTGTATGCGGCGTTTGGGCTACCGGTTCGATGGCGATTTTTTACATTGCAAAACGCCATAGAGATTCAGGTTTGGCAAAAATATAAGTTGCACGGCAACAACGAACATTAGCGTGTCCCCGCATCCCTTTCTCATTAGTGGAACGGATCGTATCATCATGTTGGTGTATTCACATGTTAAATCATGACGATTATAATTCAATATTGCTAACCCCTTTCTGATCATTAAAACTTCCGAACTACATACTTTCCTTTGGTTGCCATGGGTACAACCCTCCGCACGTACATGCCGTTAGATACTGGCGCCGCTTCTGTAGTCGCCAAAAGCTTCCGGGTTTAGCATATGGACGCAACATCGTATTTATGTCGAAGTTTGACACAAAATGATCAACCATGTCATACCTACAGCCTATTTTTAACACCCTCGACAGTTTGCGGGGGTTCGCTAAGCGCGTGCTTGCACTCGGAGCTTATTTGAAATTTACCCCTATTCATTCTCAATGGAGGCCGGAAGCCGATACGAACCAGGAAGTCCTTAAATGCTAACATTAAAGACTACAATCTACTACATGCTTCCGCGTTACTGAAGAACTCTATTTAGAGATAATGCTATGGGGCACCTAAGTCACGCCCTTCTACTTCCGATCCATGGGGCTGGAACTCGCAAAATTTTGAATGCGAGTTAATGGAGCGAGTCAAGGTAAATCCTCATCCCGTTTGGCATGTGCCTCGGATTTCACATATGATGACAGTGAATTTGAAAGGTTTGGATTTGCGTCGTAAGACCACTCATTTTCGGCACGCAAGAAACGTTATTTTAGCTTTTGTGCAAAACTGTGTCGGAGACTACACGTGCGCCTCGCATATCTGACGTGAACCGAGGCACAGCCAACCCTACCGCTGCACCGTGGCTTAAGTGGCTGCACGTCGGACATGCGACGTCTGTTGTGTAGTCCAAATAATTACATATTTTTGCACACACACAACTCAAAAATTGCTTGCCAAGTGAAGTCAACAAGCACACCATTGGTTGTTATTAATTCTGAGGCACAGCATATGTGTGATCGACGGGGAAATGCGAGGTGGGTCGGAAAATAGCTTTGACCAGTCCATTACAGCCCAGTCAAAAGTTTTTCTGTTGCCAGCCCCACAAGCCGCCCGGAAGGGGTGGAGACTTAGGTGCCCCATAATGTGCAGGGAGCTGCTCCATTGCACCCAACAAGGTTAGATATCAAGTCAAGTCAAGTCAAGTCGGCTTTATTGTCAATTTCTTTACATGCACTGGTCATACAAAGAATTTGAAATTACGTTTCTTACTTTCCCATGCAGACATAGACATAGACTTTAGGTGTGGACATAGACAATTAGACATAGACAGTAAGCATACATTACACCTAGAGTACCTATGCAATACCCATACAGACATATAAAGTGCAACAGCAGACATACATAGAACGTATATTAAAAGAGGTAGTGTTTATCAGTGGCATCAGTCAGATATACACGCCTTGTGTACCAGACAGGGCTTCATAATCATTATATTACACTAGCTACATCATCATATCATCATATACGTGTATGTATACATGGGTTTACCATCTGTAAACAATCCCTGGCTGCGCGCTGTTCTACCTCTGATTGTTGGAAACTGCTGTCGGTCAGAAAATGAGCTCACATGGTTGACTGCTGAGCATCTTGACCCTCCTCACAACACGAATGTTTGTAAACAAAATGCCTATGTATGTATTGGGGGGGCATCATGCTGAACTGACATAGAGATGTACTGCACTGTACATAGAGCTGCTCCATCAGGCCCAGCAGGTACGATATCATAGGCCTGTCATATAGCTTTACTACTAAAGCTAATACGATACACATACACCAGATACACACACACCAGGTATGATATCATAGGCCTGTCATATAGCTTTACTACTATGATTTACTATATACATGGAGCGTGCATGCACACACCGACACCATATGCGGCCCACCTCCTCACTCAGTGTGGCCGGAAGACAAAACATAATTAGCAAATAAGAGACCAGTTTTTTTAAACCACAAATTAATCTGTTGTAATGGAACGGTTGGCCAATAGAGAACACTCCTTTTCCTTCCAAACAATATTGACAGTCAGTGAGCAGCCTACTATTCCGCTATCTCTCAGAGTTGCAGTCAAATTTGTGGTCATGTGGTCATCCGATGGTGGTCATGACAAAATGGGGCCCTCCTTATCATGAAAGTTGCCTAGAGAAAGTGTGTGTGTGAGAGAGAGAGAGAGAGAGAGAGAGAGAGAGAGAGAGAGAGAGAGAGAGAGAGAGAGAGAGAGAGAGAGAGAGAGAGAGCGCGCGAGTGATACAGATATAGCAGACATGGGAACCCAAGGACTGTGACCGCGTCCATCAGTGTCAGGAAAATCCTCTGACATTAATCAAACTTGACACTTTTTACACAAACACGTTTATGCTCTCACAAATTACAGTTGACATCAAGCCATCTCTCTGAGTGCCCACATGGGGGTTTTCAAGTGTAAATACTCCATGTGTCTGGACCGATAAAGCGTAATACATTTCATCTCTCTCTCTGTCTCTCGGTCCCACTCACAGAGGATACGTGACCTGGAGCACAAGACGGACATCCAGAGGAGACAGATCAAGGACCTGGAGGAGAAGGTATATCATAATAATAATAATAATTTTATTTGTAATGCACATTTTCATACACAGAATGCAGCTCAACGTGCTCGAACAGTAAAAGTTAAAAAAAATAAAAGCAACAAGAAAAAAAGCGCACATTGACACAAGATAAAGGTAGGCTAATTGAGTAATTGTATTAGAGCTAATACCGATTGAGATAAAAAAAAAGAATAAATAACTAAAAAGATACACATATTGCACATATTTCAATGGGAAGCAAACAATAAACAATAAAATCAAGTAATGAGCAAGGCAGTAAAGAATCTAAAAGCAGCAGAGGGTGATAGCTAAAAGAATGCAAGCGTAAAAAGATGAGTCTTAGTAACATTAGTAGAAGTAGTAGCAGTAGCAGTAGTAGTAGTACGGTAACAGTAATAGTTGTATTAGTGGTAACAGTAGTAGTAGTAGTAGCCTAGTAGTAACAGTAGTAGTAGTAGTAGTGGTAGTAGTAACAATAGTAGTAGTAGTGGTAGTAGTCACAGTAGTAGTAGTAGTAGTAGTAGTAGTAGTAGTAGTAGTAGTAGTAGTAGTAGTAGGGTAATAGTAGTAGTAATAGTAACAGTAGTGGTAGTAATTAGTAGTAACAGTTATAGTAGTAGTCATGGGAGGAGGAGTAGTAGTCATGGGAAGAGGGGTTTTATGGTATCTTATTTGAAAAATATGCGTATGTAAAAAATAATTTTTGTCTATTGGCTTTGTTGTAAATAATCATGTATGGCAATTGATTATCAAGCTATTCTTCCCCTAACCACCTTTCTGATCAATGTATTTTATCTCTTTCAAGTGTGTCTTTCTAACTAACACCTCTTGTTTCCTTCCTCTCTGTATCTTCCCTCCCTTCTACCTTCCACTTTTCCCTTCATTTCCTATCTCTCTCTCTCTCTGTTCTCTTTTTCTCCACACAGTTTTTATTTCTGTTTTTATTCTTTTCTCTTGCCTTTATCCTTTGGCCTTGATGTCTGTGACATCACCTGCTGCGAGGTAAGAAGCTCAGGGGTGTACGACAGTAGTAGGTAGTGGTGTCAACAATAATCGATTCGGCAATGCAATGCGCGGCATGGATGATTCAATTCAATGCGGCAAGTTCCAGAATCGATGCACCATTTTTTTAAACAGTTTTAATTGCTTCCGTGGATATTTCAGGAGCAAATGAATGTTAATACAGAAAACAGCCAATAAATTGTTGCTCAGTATCTGACTAGTTGTATTGCCTTATCATGACTGATAAAACATTTGCGTTGCTTTCAGTAGAAATGTAATGCATTGCAATGCATCGTGGAATTGAATCAAATCAAATCGCTACCTCCCGAATTGTAATCGAATCAAATGGTGAGGGCAGTGCCAAGTGCCACACCACTAGTAGTAGGACTGGACGAAACTCAACTGGGTTTACAGTACGACAGCAGTAGGACTGGAGTGTTTTAGCCAAAAGGAAAATGTCCCTCTAATAGCTCTACAATGTAGGCTACTGTAGCATAGTAATGTCTTTGCTAAAAAGCTGTTGAGTTCAGTTCAACTGAGTTGTATGAAGAAGACATACTTATAGAAGAACTCTCAAGAAGAGCTTTCAACTCTTACAGATGTAATTGCAACACTACTAATATGATATTATATACTTCTACTTTTCCTTCATACAACTGTTAAAAAAGGATGACCACACAGGACGTCTGGTATCGTGTTTTTTTTGTTTGTTTTTTTTAAACATAGATGGAATAAGCTGAAAGAAGTATCAGCTACCAAATTCTCCTTTCACCTCTAGTTGGCCACTACATTTTGCTGGCAGAGGAGTGCAGGAACCACCCTCTCAAGTGCAAGTATTGGGCCCGTCCCACAGCATTGCATTGTGGGAAACGGAGTAAAGCAAAGCTAACTCAGAAGTGCCTTTCCCCATGTTACACATTGTCCAACCCCTTAAACGATTTTGGACACATTGTGTTAAGATGGAAACAACTACTTAGTGTTACTTACTCTGAAGGCAGTGTGGGCTGCATACATTCACTGGTGCTTGCCAAAGATTTACTTGGAAAGATCTGAGTGCTGTTGAAATGCAAGCCTACAAGGCTGACGCGGGCAGTTGCAGTTTAAGTCGTGCAGCATCTGGTGACTGTGGCAAACACTGACCCTGCAGGTTGGTTGGGCATGTGGCTGGCACATTGCCCACACAGCCCATTACATTACTGATGGGGGTATCTACTGTGGGTTCTGCTAATGTCCCCCTCAGCCTGCATTACGGTTGACACGACTTGGCACGACTTGGCAGATGCCTTATGAAGGGGACGGGAAACTGCAACAAAAAAAAGAAATTCCATATCTACTTTATCTACTCACATTTTACCCAGCACAGATAAAAGACATTAACTGCATATTTGTGTCGTGTTAAGTTTACGTTGGGAAATTGACTTTATAACTCTTGCTTTGCCTTCTGACCAAATCTCCTGCTTATATGAAGATGTGCATAGCAAAGTAATGTACATGGACGTCCTTGTGCACAACCCTTCAGTTGTCCAGGTGCAGGTGTAGGGCAGGAAGATATGAAAAGTTCATTTAACACCGCACACTGTTTTCTGTTCTTTTTTCTCTTTATTTTTTTTGGAGCGAACAACACATTTCGCACAGTGTGTCTTCAGGTTTTTGCTCGCTCCAAAAAATGAAGAGGGCAAAAAATAGTCCTGGGTGTTTCTGGGTCATTTAGTCAACTCATCCCATCAATTACTTACTTCGCTTATAAACAAAGTGCTACAAAATCAGGAGATGTTGGTGCATCAGCCGCGTAGCCACTGGTACTAACTCTTCAGAGTAGCTTGTAGTTTCTCTTAGCAACCACAGGGAGGGCAGCATTGGTATGCAAGATAATCTAACACCCGTACCCAGCGCTCATTCCATTTTACTGAATGAAACACAGTCACACTTAGATTAGGTTTTGATTCATTCATAGTTTAGCCATCTGTAGTTTAGTTTCACTATATTATTTTAGTGTAGTTTAGTTTAAACTACATCTTTTTTTTGTTTCTCGTCATTCAGTTTAGTTTAGTTTAATGTATATTTCCCATGTGTTGCCTTCTGATAGGTGTTTTCTTTTCGCTGTACTACAGGCAATCAGGGGATCATCCTTGGATACCTTCAGACGCAGCAGCAGCAGCAGCTCCTTGCCGTGTGACGACACAGGCCTTACGTCTTGGCTCTTTATATTGCGTGTGCGTGGAGGTGGAGCATGTGGGACTCTGTCTAGATATTCGGAGATGTCTTATTTTTTATTTTTCTATTTATTTGTGTGGGACCCTTCCTTCCTTGAGACTCCACCGTGTGACTGTGTTGCTGGACTTCCTGTTTTCTCCCTCTGCTGTGGAACTTCCTGGAGCTGCCCACCTACTATACCTGGTTGTCATGGGAACACACCTTCAGCCCTAAAGACGTCCCCTTTCTGTCTGATCCCCTCTCTTCCTCTCTCTCTTTTTCTGCCTCTCCTTCTTTCTTAATCTTATCTTTTACATGCACACTCACACACACACACACACACACACACACACACACACACACACACGATACAACATTATAACAGTCTACGCCCACTTTTTCTTGACGCCCATGTAACTATGTTACTACATGCAGCCACTAATGCAGACTCAAAAGCCAAAGTCTCTGCCATGCAGAGGAAAATCATTGCCACCTACCCAGTGGAGGATTTAGCAGGCAGTGGAGGATACATAATGCCACACACTTTCTCTCCCTTTCACCCTGCATCTCCTCTCTTTCTTTCTTTCTTTCTTTCTTTCTTTCTTTCTTTCTTTCTTTCTTTCTTTCTTTCTTTCTTTCTTTCTTTCTTTCTTATCTTTCCAATGCACTGTCAGTCCTTACAAAGAGAGGAGATAGCACCTACATCAAACCACCCTAATGAATTAGTGTCAAGGGGATCTCAGACTCAGGCCATGTGACTTAACCATGCCCCACCCCACACACAAGGCTGACCAATCAAAGGGCCTCTTTCTCATCCCCCCTGGAAGCATGTTCAATAGGGGGCCACCTGAGGGCGTAGTAGAGGGCTGGCTCTGACAAAGACGGTAGATAGATACGCAGTGATCGATGTCGTACTACTGTGTGTCGTGCTGTGGGTTCCTGTCTGTCTATGGAAGCAAAGTTGGGATCAGTTCCGGACTGCTCGCAGGCGTGTGTGTCGCTGACACGTGACAGACATTGCTATGCCTCGAGGCCTTGTTGTCCTCACATGACAGAGTGTTACTGATCCCTCTTGACTTTATGCAGACTGATCGTGGTTTTCAGGAATCGGACCATTGTAATGAAGTCTTGGAATATCTGCCATCTTTGGTTTTGACAAAGGACTCCCAATCAACCAGTGCACCTCCTCAAGTCCAATACAAGCCTACAGCAGGGGATGCCTCAGTGAACTACCCCTCGACTTTTTATTTTTGAAAAGAAATCGAATAGACCGGATAGATGTTTCTTTTTCTTTCTTTTTTTAAGACAACCCCAGGAAATCTCTCTGTACAAATATTTCCACACTTGAGACTTGTACCCTCTCAATTTAGGTTGTAATTTATATATAAGTATACATATATAAATTACATGTAATTATGTTTGTTGATATGTACATGTTGTCTTTAAATCTCCCTCTATCTGGCTTTTATTTCTGTGAATACTAATATCTTGTCTGCAGCTTGAACAATAGAGGTTGTAAAGCAGTTTATGTCTGTGTGGTATAAATTGCCTTGTTTCATTGTGGTGACGGCTGCTACGCACCTAACATCCCTCAGCTCCCTCTGCACTGCAAAACTAAATAATAAATCCAGCTTTTACTTACTTAAACTCCTTAGCTTGCTATTTTGTAGAATTCTTGCTCACCTCCTTTTGCCAGGTGTGTAGGAGTGGAACCCCTGGGTCACCAACGTTAGAGACAAGAAAGCTCCCGCACACTGCTTACATTTGCAGAGTTTTACTGGCAACGTTTCAGAGACTGAAACATCACAAGTAAAATGCTGCAAATGTGAACAGTGAACGGGAGCTTTCTTGTCTAACTCCTTGGTTTACGTTTTTTAAAAGGTGAAAGTAGGACTGGCGTCTGCGCCTCTGTATCTCTTTGGGAGTTCAGCTCAGTGCGATATTCCAAAAGAGTGATTCAGGAAGGATAAGAAGGGAGTCGTACACAGGAGCTGGATGCAATTCACAGAAAGGGTATTAGAAAGACAAAAATAAAGAGCAAAGGCAAAGACAAAGTGGGTAACAAACGTTTCAGGAGTCTAGCCCAGTGTTCAGTATTCTCAATTCGACGGCTTAATACAGTTACTCTCAATGGCATCCAGCTCCTGTGTGCAACTCCTATCTTGTCCTTACATTTATTAAATTACATGTAAATATTCTATTCCAACCGTACTGTTTCTACTTGAAGTTATACAATACCTGAAGGGGTATACTGGTTAAAATAATTTCAGGCAACACATTTTTACCTTTTTTTTTTATTTTTTTTTAAAGAAAGCTGGACTTAATCTTTTTTGGTTTTGCAGTGTGGATCTCAGGTCTCCTCTCCTGCAGGGTACTCTGCCTTTAATCCTACCCCTGTTCCATCCTTTCAACCCTGGTTCTGTTGGAGGCATACTCTGTTACCTAGCATTACAGCTTTCCCCTCTCTGGTTTGTACAGAAAGGCTCCCTTTAACGCTCTAGCCCATTTGTTTTGTAAATACAACGGTATGTATGGGCTGGGCTCTTCCTAAAATTGGTGGAAAATATGGTGGCATTTTATAATAACTACTAACTAATAAGGATCTGGTTAAGATTTGTTTCATCTTACTTAACACTTTGTTTATCGGTTGGTAACCATTGCATTTGCTATTTCTCGTTAGTGGATCATTGATCATCGATCATACTCTTTCAGGATGTGAGATGTCCGTCTGTCTTTACATCTGACTGTTTCTGCTATTCTCTCTCTCTCTCTCTCTCTCTCTCTCTCTCTCTCTCTCTCTCTCTCTCTCTCTCCCTTTTGTATGTCATTCACTTTCTCTCTGTGTGTATCATCATTTATAGATATATTTATTGATGAGAAATAGAGCAGAAGCAGTGGTTACCCAAACATGAAGAGGGCGTTAAGTAACAAATATAAAATTAACACTTATTAGGAAGTAATTGCCATAGGGTTAAACCTATATGTAGTCACACCTGCAGACATGATTAGAACTACATTTTAAAAGTTTTGCTTCCAAAAAACTACTGAAAACAAATATCACAGGGCCACTCTATTACCAATGATTCAAAGGACAGACTTTTGTCTCTACCTAGCAATATTACGAGCTTGTTTAGCATAACGCAATGATCTGTGCTTATCTAAATATAGTTTAACTAACATCTAATTTCTAACAAATGCAATTTCATCAAAGCAAATGTTCCCATCAAAAATGACGATGAAGTATCAAGGTATCATACAGGTGTCTTGACTTAATTGCACTGGTTCATTTACACAAGTCCTGACATCATTGAGGTGAAACTGATTATAAATTCCTGTTTAATACCCAGTGTTTGAACTGACAAATGAATATACCCAGGTTTCACCTACCCACAAATCAATTTTGATAACAGTTACATTTTAAGAGGTTTATGTGAAATTGTTAGTAGAAAATCCCAGACAATTTACATGATTCACATCATTTGATTATGCGTATTGGCAGCCAAATTGTAGGTTACACCCTTAATGTCTGTGCCCCTGAAGCTATGATGTGATTCCTTGATGTTGAACACACCTGAGTGAGGAGTGAATGGCTCCTTATTGTTTTGTTCAGAGCCAGAACTGTGCACGAACTAACTACTGTGTCAGCCTAACCAAGCAACAGAACAGCCAAGAGAAGGATGCAGATGGAAGGGGGATTGGTCTGGGATTTTGGGGTCCGATCACCTTGAGGAGAAAGACACACACAGGGATGCATAATGACTACATGACTAACACATTTTAAACCCCCCTGCCATATGAATTCACTAACACACACAGATCAAGTGAATCTCAGTCACACTCACACAAACACACACACAGAGTGGATGCATAAATAAAATTCATTGTAAAGTATTTATTCTGGTCATGTTTTACACTGATCACTCTATGCCATTTGCACACCACAAGATGTGCAGCCTCTTTGTCCAGAGATCTGCCAGTGGGCCTGTTCACTATTATTAGCTGAAAAGACTGAACCAGAGATTCTTTAAGTATATAGAGATATGCCAATGTAATAGGTTCACAGACAGGTGAACAGGTTCCGGTCTGCCTAAAGGGCGTGTCATAATACTCCTAGCATTGAATAGAACAGTCCCAAGGTCTGCCTAAAGGGGGATCTCCCCCCCCCCCCACCCTTGCAATTGTGGAACCCGGAAACAATGGGCCAACGGAACATCTCTCTTGTCTACTCTCTCTGACTGAACTACATCCATTGATTATAGAATAGGCCTACTAATATACAATAAATGACTACATCATAATCTCTATGACTCTACCGTAAGCTAAACGAACAGATTAAGACTTCTATGGTTATAACAAGCCTTGACTGGTAATTACAATGTTGGTGACAATGAGGTTATAATACATGCGCAAAGGGGTGAATAACTTACTGTGTCGTATTGACCATTGACAGCATATTCATGCAGCCTGTACCCATGAGAAGGGGTAACGAATATATGATGTGAGGGGATGCGACTTCAACGGAAGTCATGTTTACATGCATACAGTATGCACGTATCTCTCTAAAGATAGTTGGTTTATGAATTGGGCCAATATTTGGCTTTGTTGAATATCATCATTGGTTGATGTTAATACCGATTGACTTATAGAAATGCATTAGCCTCTCGGTTCTCGGTTGCATTCAGGTGATAACGCATTGGTATGAAGAAAAGAAAATGTGCCAAATCACAAATCTTTTTGCACCATCTTGCAGTCTTTCCAAAATGTCCATGTCAAATGTATCTTTTCTATAACTTCACTTTACCACAGCTGCTATGTACATAAACTACTCTATAACCCACAGTCAATTCCACACTAGTATGTAACACTATGTTTCATTACATTACACTTAGCTGACACTTTTTTAATCCAACGTGACTAACAGATATTACAGGCTATTGGTTACAGTCCCTGGAGCAGTGTGGGGTTAGCTGTCTTGCTTAAGGGCACTTCAGTCATCATGGATGGAGGAGTAGTAGGTCCTCATGGAGAGGTCAGTGTGGGATTCGAACCTGCAACCCTGTGATCTTCAGTCCAGCTCCCTAACCATTACACCACAGCTGCCCACACTATACATGGGTTCTCAATGTTTATCAACACGATGTTATGAGGAGGGGCAAGGCACTGGCAGCCAACCACGCAACCTAATTTTTTGACCGACAGCAGTTTCCAATAATCAGAGGTTCAGTTGTGCGCAGGTAGGTTCGCGCAGTCAGGTTATAAACAAAATGTAGAACCCATGTATAACCTACCGTATGTGGTTGCCTTGTACTGTATGTGTGCCAGTTTGGCAGATCAGCTCTTACATGGCCAGCAGAGCTACAACTTCACCCCAGACTACTACAAGCAGCCTTCTTGGCTACGAGTGGCCTATAAAGCAGCTAAAGTGGGTTTTAAGGGAGGAAATAAGGCCTTTCTACAGCAGCGGGCCGCCTCTGAAGTGTCAGTGGAGGGACAGGTTAGTCTCACTCAGCAAAATGTGTACTGGTTAATTGTTTCATGGCCAATCCAGCATGATATGATAAGTATTGTGTTGTTTTTTTCTTCTTCAGTTTTTCATATACACAAGTCAATTCTCTGGGCACAAAAGTGGCAGCAAGCTTTGAACATTTCAGCCATACAGTATGTGAACATTTCAAACTATAGGCCTAAAGACTGTCCCAAAACATTGCTAAGAAAGTAACAGCATGCCTGACTGAGAATATTGATCGAGGAGAAGAATAGGAGCACCCACTCCTTTAGAGTCCCTCAGGTACTGAGGAAGCCTCTCTGTAATCACATCTTCTCCCATGTATTGTGGGTACAGTTATGATGGCATATGAAAGTGAAATAAAATCCAACTACCATTGTCATTGTGACACAACAATCCACAGCACACAAGTGTTCACTGCACACAACGAAATTACATTTATGCCTCACCCGTGCAAGGGGGTAGCCCCCAATGGTGCCCCAAGGGAGCAGTGTGGCGGGAGGGTACAATGCTCATACCTCAGGAGGATAGGGGAGAGCACTGGTTAATTACTCCGTCCACTATCCTGGCGGGATTGGAGTCAAACCAGCAACCTTTGGGCTACAAGTCTGACGCCCTAAACGCTTGCCCATAACTGCCTCAGTAGGGGTAGGGGTTATTCAAACTGGAGGAGTGACATGTCTGACCACAATGGTGCCACCACATGATGATACCTGTATCTGTGCAGCAAACCATGCATGCCATCGTCACCTCTGAGTCCCTGAGTAATGACTTATCTAAGACTGACGTGGAGCCAGCACTGCTGTAACTATGAGGAAGTAGAATTTGCAGACAATAGTTTGCAGATAGAAGATACGGTATGGATATGATGCAAATGCTCCTGGAGGTGTTACACAAGTTTTTAAAATATGTATGTCAATAAAAGCGAAAAGGGTTGTTGTTTGCAACTACTGAAACACATTGCTGTATTTGATGTTGATAATGTGAACAGACATCCTTCTCTATGACTGAGGTACTCTGAGCATGGTACCATCCCGCCGCACTGCTCCCTTGGGGCGCCATTGGGGGCTGCCCCCTTGCACGGGTGAGGCATAAAATGCAATTCCATTGTGTGCAGTGAACACTTGTGTGTTGTGGAGTGCTGTGTCACAATGACAATGGGAGTTGGAGTTTCCCCAGGTGGACTTTCACTTTTTCATTTGCAATTTGAGTCCTCTGTGAAACCCTGGATTACTCCTTGTACTTGTTACAGTATGTCTGCAGCATTGTATAGCCTATAGCGGAAACTCTTCCTGTCTTAAATGTCACGTGATCCAGGCCAGGGATGGGCAACTGGAGGCACAGGGGCCACATGCAGCCCACCTCCTCAGTCAGGGCGGCCTGTGGATAATACCGTACATATATTTATAAATGACCAGACTTAGTACTGAATCAATCTGTTGTAAGTATACTGTTTGCTGATACAAACACTCCTATTCCTTCCAAACAATATTGTCAGTCAGTGAACAACCAACTGCACCTCGAATTCTGAGTTGGTGTCAGATCTGTGGTTATGTGGCCCTCTGATCGTGACGATGAAAAAATGTGGCCCTCCTTATCATGAAAGTTGCCCATCCCTGATCTTAGCAGATCTGCCCTTAGCGAAATCACCTGGTATGACTTCATGGGAGGAGTGTTTACAGATTCTAAAACAAATGCCACTACTTATTTTTGCCATCTCAGTCTTGCATCAGTCACTTTACGAAGATAGACACACATCCAGGTGGTTTTTGTTTTCATGACAACTATTCAACAGAGGCACATCTACACTACTGTCTGTTTGCAGTTTCATTGGGGTAAGTATTATTGATGTGTCATGCAATATCAGCGTAGGTTAGTAGGCCTATGTTTATTACCTCCGCCAAGGAGGTTATGTTTTCAGTCTCGTTGGTTTGTCTGTCTGTCTGTCTGTCTGTCTGTCTGTCTGTCTGTCTGTCTGTCTGTCTGTTTGTCTTGGCGGAGGTCTGCAGTCTCTGAGTACATTTCTAATTTTCAATTTCAATTCTAACTGGAAGCTGTTTGATAGAACATTTGACTGTTACACCCTATTTTTTTATCTATCTGCTTTGTTTTTATGGATTTAGAAACTGGAATGTAAAAATTCACCCTATCGTGCAATGGCGAAGAATTTCTTTTCTAAAAAA
This sequence comes from Engraulis encrasicolus, assembly GCF_034702125.1. NCBI lineage: Eukaryota > Metazoa > Chordata > Actinopteri > Clupeiformes > Engraulidae > Engraulis > Engraulis encrasicolus. Next base: position 15,127,479 of record NC_085863.1, on the reverse strand, counting down.
ATCCTGGATCCCGTGATCCAGATCACCACCAAAATGTAATCACTTGTTCCTTTTGTCATTCCCAACAACTCCACAAAATTTCATCAGAATCCACGCATAACTTTTTTAGTTCTCCTGCTGACAGACAAACAGACAGACAGACAGACAAACCAACGCGGTCAAACACATAACCTCCTTGGCGGAAGTACTTATTGAACATGTGGTAATTGATTCAACAAATAAGCAAATCGATAGTGGAACTTTTGTAGAAATTGTAAAATCAAATTATCACGGTACAGTGTGTACACACATACAATGTATACTTAGAAATATGCTAGTGAACAAAGATATTGATAGTATCTCACTTTCCAGTCCAATATGAGTGAGTCTATTTACTGCATGCAATAGAAAAATCTTTCTGCAGAAAATGTGATTTTATGTTTATTGTATATGTGCATTCACATTACTTGCTACCTGGAAAGTGGCTGATTTAACTCAACAGAAAAGCTAATATCTACAGGCCTATATATATATATAGTGTGTGTGTGTGTGTGTGTGTGTGTGTGTGTGTGTGTGTGTGTGTGTGTGTGTGTGTGTGTGTGTGTGTGTGTGTGTGTGTGTGTGTGTGTGTGTGTGTGTGTGTGTGTGTGTGTGTGTGTGTGTTACTGCCTGTGAGGTTTCAACTGAACAATATTACAAATGGACATTCGTCCATGTGTCTCACTTCAACTCTGTATAGGACTACCATAAAACAGAGGATGGTGAAGTAGGAAATAATAAATACCGTACATCCACCAGAACATGGCACTCTGAGAGCATCAGCTCTCATGACAGCAATTCAGTCATTGGTCATTCTGAGGACTGTCTGCAATGGATCCACAGGTTAATACCCTGTATGATTACTACAATAGGTAATACTAGAAATAATGAATAATTAATTTCATGAAATAAACACCATAAGTTAATAAATAATAATAAGTTATAAAAGAATTTGAAACAATACTATTCCAACGTGTTATCTGTTTTGTACCTCCAGTTCACATTTGTATACAGCAGGGCCAGTGAGTGCCAGTATTGCAGTGGCCACAGGGAGCTCCAGCAGGTAGTCCTCCATATTCCAAGACTTTGAAATGTGTTTGTGTACATTTTCTGCAGTAATTAACAGAGTTTTATTTTTATATATTTCTAGTGAAAATGACACTTGCCATGAAGCCGTGGAATGTCATTTTTGTAAAATGAAATCAGTGGCCAAGTTTTGCAAGTCCTGTCCAGCCTACTACTGTAAAGGCTGCAATGAGGGCCATTCTACTATTCCATTCTTTCAAGGGCACCAAGTTGTAGATGCAAAACCAGGTATTTCACATCCCTTCACAGCAACAGTGGAATATTTTATCCACAGTTGATAGGATCCATGATAAGATGCTGCTCAATTTGGAAGAGGAAACCAACGCACACCAGAGGTTTCGAGGTGCAGGTAGCGTGTGTAAGATCACTTTGAGAGGAAGATAGCGCACACATGTCCATCGTGCTGAATTTTATTTACAGAAACAGCGTTTCGGCCAGTGTGGCCTCAAGTTTTTGAGAAAGGCCACACTGGCCGAAAGGTGGTTTCTGTAAATAAAATTCTGCACTATGGACAAGAGTGTGTTGCATCTTCCCCTCTGAAGATGCCTCTCACAACAGAAAACTAAAGCTATTATTTTCATTCATTCATTATAATGTGCTCTACCTCACTGTTGGAACACTAATACTGGAAATCTTACACATTGAGCCAGGGGGGTAGCAGCAAATTTTGGGGCCCCCAACCCCCGTACTGTATATCTTCATAAATTGGACTGTGTGTGGGCCCCTTATATATATGGGGCCCTGGTGACACAGTCACACTTTACCTCCCTGAACGGCAATATATGAAGAGTTCAGATGCAAAACCCCCCAAAGTGCCTTTTCAGAAACATTTAATAATTCATTTTTATTTAATACAAATCTATCAAAATTGCACATTTTTTATTTTATTTATCTAATATAACTATTTATATGTATTATCAAGTACATGAATTTAAATCAAATCAACAACGGGGTTCTCTAAAAATATAGATGTGCAGGTCTTCAGAAATGGAGTTAGGGGGTTTTGCATCTGAACTCTTCATATTGAGCCAATATATATTACTTTCTACAACGTGTTTTTTTTTTTTAAATGACATTTCCAGTCTAACAGAAGATTAATTAATTCTTTCTGGTAACAGTGCATTGGACATCTGGAAATTTTGATAAGAGGGATTTTGGCATGTAAGTATTATACGATTTCATATAAGAATACTGTATGTATAATTCTTGTCCTCAACTTAGTATTTTTTTTAGAGTATAATGACTGAATGAAAGATAATACATTTTGTTAATCCCATTTTTGATAATCCTATTTACAGTATATCGTCACATTCAGAAGACATGGTTTTCAAGAATTGTCAAATAATTTTTAACGAGTTCTTAAGACTGTGATCCACAAGCTGTATTTTAAACAAATCATTTGTCTATGTTCTGTTTATAATACATCCTAATTATTATATTAATAAATATAATAAGTATATTATAATAAGTATATTATAGGACATTTATTGAGTGAATGTTTTACAGCAAACTGCGCCCCATAAGAAAATTGATTGAGGAATGCACCGCATTAAATGACCTGCACCACATTAAAACACCTACAAAACAATATCTGCTTCCAACAAAGGAAAGTAATATCGAATCAGTCAGAAGATTGACTTATGGAGACAGAAGTGAAATTAAAAATACCAAAACTATAATTTTAGTGGGAGAAACAGGAACTGGGAAGACCACCCTCATCAACACCATGCTCAACTACCTGTTGGAGGTGGAATGGGAAAACAGAGTTTGGCTCCAAGTCACAAATGATTACTGGGGGTCCCAAGCCACCAAGTCCCAAATACATTCTCAAACATCTGTCACCACTATGTATGAGCTGTTTCTTGGAGAAACGTGTCTGAGAATCATTGACACTCTGGGTTATGGATCCACAGATCCTGAAATGAAACATGATGGGGAAACTACGGATCATCTGCACACATTATTTCAATATGGCATTTGTGAAATTGATGCCATCATTCTTGCCATGAAAGGAAGTAAGAATCGTTTAAAAGATTATCTGCGTTACATCTTAAATGACATTGTGTCATTGTTTGGCAAAGATATGGAGGAAAATGTGGTGATTTTTGCCACACATTCAGATAGTGTGCCTACTACCAGTTTCATCAATGCCATCAATGAGGCAGGTGTTCCTTGTGCCAAAGATTCTCATGGAGATCCTCTCATATTTACATTCAACAACCGACAAAATGAGAGTTACAGGGAAGATCAAGAGGATTTCTTTAAGTCTTGCTGGGACATGGGGTACACAAGCATGGACAGGTTCTTTAGTGTTTTTGTGGACTTTAACAGAAAGGAGTTGAAGATGACACAGGCTGTTCTCAGGGAGCGAAAAAATCTAGAAGCCTTCATCACCAAACTACAGAATGCCATCGAGATGGAAGGCTATAAACATACTATGCTTCTGCAGACTCAAACTGCCTTTGAGGAAAACATAAAGGCACCTGGACCAAAAAAAGATTTCTCTTATGAAGTTGATGAGCCATGCAAAGACAAGGTTGCAATCCAGTCTGCATGGTGGCATCTGAAAAGAAGAGCGACACGCTGCACCGTGTGTAAGGAGAATTGCCATTACCCAGGCTGCTGGTGGGTGGACGACCTCTCCAAGTGTAGCTCCATGAAAGACAACAAGTGCATTGTGTGTGAAGGAAAGTGCCCTATCTCTAAACATATTAAAGATGGCAGTTTCTACAAACCATCTACTAGACGGGTTACAAAAACGTATGAAGACTTGAAAAAACAGTATGAGAAGAATATGGACCTCAAACAAGAACTTGAGCAAGAAATACATCAAGTTAAGATTAGGAAGGCTGACCTTTTAGAGAAGGCTTATCAATGCATCATGGAACTGGATAACATTGCCTTGAATGCTGTTTCCACTCTTGGTAGTCTTGACTTTCTGATTAAGAGTATGAAGGAAACAGGAGATAATGAAAAAGTTCAGACCTTGGAAAAGATAAACAAGAAAATCAGAAAGGGGCATTGGCCTTTTGGCTGGAGTTACCCACGGCCATCAACAAAACCGCAGGTAGGCTACATTCAACGGCAGCCAAATTAAAAAAAAAATCCCATTTCCGCTTTAAAAAGATTATTTAGTTCCTCTTAGTTTCTTAGTTTTTATGTTTTTATTTAAATGCGTATTAATTGTTCTGCTCTTCATGTTTTTTTTAATTAAGTGTCTGTTTTTTTGGCCCCGTGCTTAGCTGGTTTTGTCTATTGGAATGTCTATTAACGATCTCCTGCTTCTCCTTGCTGCTATTATATTATGCTTATTTTACTACCGTTTTAGCCAGATGCTCTACAACACTTTGGTCCGTTTTTAAACATGCATTGTATAATACCTTAGTAGTTTATTTCCAGAACTCGTGCTGCCCATTCACAACTGTTACTTTTAACAAGTTTTCAAACTTGGACCCATTATAGTGTTTGTATGGTGTGTATCTGTTTCTGCCAGGCAAAAGCTGCAAAGTCACAACAGGAGTAACAGTGTAGACACATCCCATTCATGTTTAAAGGTATGGCTAAGACTGATTCTCTTTCGAGCCTAATGCTAATCTGTCAATATGTATACAAATTAAAATCTTTTTCATCTTTAAAAAAACGATGTCTTCCCATTCAGAGTACAAACATGTTTAACATGTTTAAGGCAAGTGTGTACAAGGAAAATGGGAAGATTTCAAGAATGTGGTGGGCACAAGGCGGCCAAGAAATACATCAAAAGCAAGATTACAAGATTACTTTGGCCTGGGCAGTACCCCATGTGTCAAGACTTGACCAAGGCATAGTAGATTCTTTCCACTTCATCCTTTTTTGTTTTGTTTTCAGTGTTAATTATTACCTGGGGGCTGTAATGGAAACAATGGGAGGAGGGCAAACTGGAGAAGGGCACACTTATATGCTTTTGCTGATTGTTGAGGCTATTACCTCTCTCAAGAAATATTAGGTTGTGACCCTTTATTTTGTAGTGATAGGACAATAGTAGTGATTTTCAGTATATTATAGGCCTACACCATTTTAATCCTTTTTCTGATTCTTTGGTTGAATTAATGACATGTATTATTGCTCTTTTTTATTTTGAGTCTTTTTACCTGTTAGGCCTACATGTTTAATTTTGTCTGTCCGAATCAGATTCCCTGCCTTTGTAGAAAATATCGCTTTGTGATTAAATCTAACTGTGTAATAATCTGTAGATTACTGGCATATCTCTGTAAACCATGTAAACTATGTGTACACCTTAATCATGTTATATATTTGTGAATTTAAAGTTCAATGCAGCATGTGTCAAGTCTTCATCAAGGCATAGGGGATTCTTTCTACTCTATCCTTTGTTTAGTGTAAATTAGAAATTGTGGACTGTAATGGACACAATAGGAGGCGGGAAAACTTGAGAAGGGCTAACTGTTCTATGTTTTTCTTGGTTGTGGAATCAACTGATGTGCATAGGAACCTTTCTTGGGAAATATTAGGTCGAAACAATCTGTGTAAGCAAGTGTGGACCTTTATTAATGTCAGGACATAGTGATTTTCAGTATAGTATATACCATGTTAATGCTTTATCCGATTTATTGGCTGAATGGTCTTTTTTTATCTTTTACATATTACACGTTTAATTTTGTCTGTCCAAATCTGATTCTCTGCCTTTGGAGAAAATATCGTCCTGTGATTAAATCTGCCTGGCATAGTATCTCAATAAACCATGTTAACCATGTAAACCTTATTCATGTTATGTATTTGTGAATTTAAAGTTCAGAATTAAATGGTTTAAAGCTCCTCAATTGTCATTGTGTCCCATGTATTATATTACTATCCTGTGTAGGCTACTTCCAAATTAGGCCTACTTTCATATCCTTCCTAACTCAGTGTGGCATTAGTCCAGAGACATTCCATTCAATTTGTCATTAAGTACAATGATCAGTGGGGAGAGAAATAAAGAGAATAAGGGCAGAAGAAAGAAAATCACGAATGTAACAAAACTCCACTACTCTCATATTTCATTAACACCTTATCACAATGAACAGAGCTCCAACTGAATGGATTCTTGTTGTCAGTGAACAAATATGAAGACAGGGCAAATCTTGTGAAAACATAGAAAGGACGAGCAGAAGGAATCCCAGTATCAAAGTTATATTGTGATCACAAATAGATGCATGCTTTGGATTAACTCACTAATAGAACATTGTGAAAACATTTTAAAAGAACGTTTGAATTTGTTGAAAGACACTGCATATTAAATGGGCAACTTGACTGAATTCTTGGCTAGAATTCTAAGTTAGATGCTGAATGAGAAGAGGGAAGCGATGCCTTGTTGAGCTACTGAATGCAACATTTAGACATGTTGTCAGTGGAAGTACACTGTATTCAATTTTGGATTCTCAAGACAAGGATACTGATGTACAGTAATATGCAGTGTCTTTCAGCCAATTCACACTTGAATGTCCTTTATTCAGTTGATCCAAAGCATGCACCTGTTTGTGAACACACAACATTCAGTTGGCATGTCTTATATTATGCTACATTATCCCATAATGTCATAATAACATGACACTAGGGGAGCACCCATAAATCCTGCAGACTCTGGATCTTTCTGGTTCCGTGAAGACATGGTCAGTAGAGGACCATGCCAGGGGTATGCTGACTTTGATATTCCAAAAAGACAGGATAGGAGAAGTTCACATCACCAGTATTTAGAGATTTATGATTACAGTATGTCCATGTAAATGCATTTTTATTACAAGTAACACTATTCTGGTACCGTGTTGGTCCCTGTTTACCTATGAATATTCTCTGCAGTGAAAGTGTTCTAAATTTGAGAGACTTTAAAACAACCAATGTGTTGGGTGGGGTGGCAGCGAACTGCAAAATTGAGCTCGGGTGTGGCGCTGAACTTGTACTCACACTCACCTATGGCAGAAAATGGACACCGTACTTGCATAGTTCAAAATATGTGCCAGTTTGGTATGAACTATACCCATTGGACACCATGCATGTTGTGTGTATTATTTAGGCTACTGTCTCCTCCTCAGTTTATTACAGAGATTACCACAAGGGGGAGCTCAGGGGACACATAAACACAAGGTCAAACACTGACGCCAGTCGAGACCAATACAGTACAGTAGTGATGAATTCCCTTCGACAGTGGTGATGTGGTGGTCAAGGGAGGAAGTGGACCTTGTTGGCACAAATCTGCACACAGACATGCTTCTGACCCGGAGGTGGGCTACTCCACACCCAGACATGCTTCTAACCCTGAAGAAGCATCCCCACGCACTCCTCTGCCATCATGGTCTTCTTATGTAGGTCATGTGATGGATGGATGGTAAATTTCTCCATCGAGGTACATACAGTAGGATAAACAGCAATTGCAATAAAATGCATTGTTACAGCAATGCCGTGTTATACAGTCATGGGTAAGTGGGCAGTCACGGATAAGCGGTTAGAGTGTCAGACTTGTAACCCAAAGGTTGCTGGTGCAACTCCCGACCCGCCAGGTTGGTAGGGGGAATAATTAACGAGTGCTCTCCCCCATCCTTCTCCATGACTGAGGTACCCTGTCATGGTACCGTCCCACCACACTGCCTGCACGCCATTGGGGGCTGCTCCCTTTGCTGCACGGATGAGGCGTAAATGCAATTTCGTGCTGTGGAGTGCTGTGTCACAATGACAATGGGAATTGACGTTTCCCAGTTGGGCTTTTGTTTTCAATTAATACTTTAAAGAAGACTTATTCATTACCTGCCCAGATTTACAGTTATTGGTGGTGGCAATGATAAGGCCTATAGACATGAGAGTGTCAATCATATCGATGGCAAAAGTGTTGCCATTGACTGCAAACTAGAAATTAGTGCATAAAAATAGTGTTTAACCCAGTGATGCCTAAGGCACCTGCAAAAAAAGGGCGCTGAATGCCTGAGCCCTTTTTAAGAAAAACTGCCCTCAGCCTGTAAAAACCTAAATATCTAAGACCCTCATCTTTCATTAGAATGTGTTCATTCATCTCAAACAAACAGAGATTTTTAATAAAGTTGTCTCAAATCTCATGAGCCTGAATGTTGCGTAATGCAGCTCCAGGCGCCAGGGCCAATGTTGCGCAATGCAACATCAGGCATCAATGGGTTAAGCAAGACATTCACAGATGTCTCAACACTGATGCCATGAAACCTTCAATTCTACAATCCAAAAACCATCTCTCAATTGTGCGATGCTCCTTAGTAATTCAATTAATGACTACTTTTGCATAGTCAGCAGCAGAAAA
>NC_085863.1:15109084-15114084 GCF_034702125.1 Engraulis encrasicolus | reverse complement strand
GGTGGTTCACCAACAAGTTAAATAATTAGGCCTGCAGAGACTGAAACTCCTTTTTCTTTTTCTTTGTTCGACACAGAATTGACTTGTTAAGCAGCATCTCGAAACCCACTGTGCTTTAATGCTCCCCATTGCAGCTCACTTGCCTAGTTCTGTATCTTTCCCTTCTATTCTTTTATTTAATCCATCTTGTGTGATTGATTGATTGATTCTCTCTGTGTCTCGTGGTCTGTCTCTGTATCTCTCTCTTTGTCTGTCTCTCTGTATCTCTCTTCCTCTCTCTCCCTCTCTCTGTATGTCTCTCTCTCTCTCTGTGTGTATCTCTATCTGTATCTCTCTCTCTCTCTCTCTCTCTCTCTCTCTCTCTCTCTCTCTCTCTCTCTCTCTCTCTTTCTCTCTCTCTCTCTCTCTCTCTCTCTCTCTCTCTCAGTTAACAAATCACAAGCCTTTTCGAACATACCCAGAGATGTGTTTTATTAAATAATGAATAATTAAAATGTAATACACTGCTTCAGATTTTGATTCATGCTTAGCGCTGCCTCAATTTAGGCTCCAGCCATTGCACCATTTGCTTTTTTTCCTGGCAATATTCAACCGAACACTCTCAATCTTTTTTTTTCTTTTTTTTGCCGTCAGATACTGCAGCCAGGCACATGCGGCCGGTCAAGCTCATTATTATGTTGCCAATCACTTGAGCTTGTGCTTCTTAGCCTTGCTGTCCCGTGTGGTTTTGCATATGTCCTTGCAGATGTACTAGGTGATCTCGTCTCTCTCAGTCAGTTGAGTTATGAGCGTGCTGAACAGAAATATGTACCACCAAAGCTCTACCAGCAGAGGGCAGTAATACCTCTCCAAACTCACAAGAAGATGATTCTTTTTCTTCTGTACCACACTGAGAGGGTGTGCTGTGCTGTGCTTGGGCTTGAGTTTAATAATGTTGCTTCAGGGGCTGAATGGGCTGAAATGTGCAGTGTCATTGCCTGTTGCATAGACCTTTTAGAAAATTTAGAGTGTGTCTTGCTCTTCCCCCCTCAAATCTGCACCGACTGTGTGAGTGTGAGAGGGATATTGGTGGGGTGATACTGTAGCAGAAGGAGGAAGGGGAATTTACTGGGAAGCATGTCCAGACTGCCAAGGTGTCTTCCTCCAGGGCAGAGGAGAGCAGGTTGACTAACTGACTGGGCTTGTATGAAATTGTCTGGCTGGCTTACTGTAACATAATAATGCACACCGTTCTGCCATTGGAGAGTTTTACTATTGGTTGAAACCACTACACTACTATGACATGTACAGAGAGTTGAGAGATGTTCATTACGATTTGGTCATTGTTATTCTGGTAATAACAAGCTTGTAACATGGCCTATATGTATGAATAGGCTATTGCATCTGTGGATAGTGTTACTATACCATGCTTTACCAACCATGTTGTACACTGGACACATTTACATGGTGTTTTTAAATTCCGAATTAATAATTCAGACTTAAAAATAGGTCCGTAGAGTTTACATTGTACTTTCATTTTTTAATTCTAAACTGTGATGTGTTTACATGATGTTACCAAAGCTGATTAAGTTTTATTCAGAATTAAATTTAGTAAATGTCTCATGTACGAGGCCAATGACAGTCGTATACTACAGATGCCCTTGCGGCTTTCAGCACTTTGCACTTTATAGGCCTACGCTACGTATTGCACCTTACACAGCCCAGTAAACTAGACCAACCCTAGCAACAGAAACTATTTTTGCCCGCTGGGTGGGTTGTTCTAGCCGTGTACTGTGTTGAAATTTGTGCCGGGACATGAAATCTGTCCCCCAGTCATAGCACACTATCTACCTGTGCAGGCAGGTTTTTTTCTGGGAGAATCTGTGTAGCGAGTCTGGAGAGAGGACAGCGCTGGCCTATTATTTGTAGGCTACATGCAGTTAAGCACTTTGAACTTTCAGCCTTTGCTAAAGGTGAGATGCCAGATGCCATACCACCTCGCTGAGGCCAGATGCAGGACAAAGACGTATCTGACAATAGAGAAAAGAAGTCTGCACACTGCAGCTCCAATTGTGAGGTTTATTCAGACATACAACATTTCGACCCACCAGGGTCTTCATCGGACATCCCTGATGAACACCCTGATTGGTCGAAACGTTTTATATCTTGAATAAACCTTACAATCGGAGATGCCAGATTATTAATCTGTATATAGAGATTATTAATCTGTATATATCCTGTGCACTTGGTTTCTAGTAGTGATGTTGGCTATGATTATGTCCTCGATTGTAAGTCGCTGTGGTTTAAAAAAGTGTCTGCCAAATGTAATGTAACCCGGGTGAGGGTGTTTGATGATTAAAGACCCGAAACACCCAATGAGCACGGGTTCATCACTGACGATGTGTCCAAGTAGCACCTAGTGGTGTATTCAAGAACTAATAGTCTGTCTTGCCAGGCAACCTCACACTGTTGCACTTTACGTACAGTAGACCTGTTTCACCTTTCATTGTTGCACTTTCACCATCAAGCAAAGCAGAGCTACCTCAGACTTTCTTCTTGATGGAAACATGTGCAGTATGTTCCTGTCTATCTGCACATATTTGATTATGTTTATTATTTATTGATTTGTGTGTGTGTGTGTGTGTGTGTGTGTGTGTGTGTGTGCGTGTGTGTGTGTGTGTGTGTGTGTGTGTGTGTGTGTGTGTGTGTGTGTGTGTGTGTGTGTGTGTGTGTGAGTGTGAGTATACTGTATGTGTAGTTGTTGTGTGTGTGGTGGTGAGTATGCAGGTCCGTCCACCGACGAGGAGGGGCAGGGCAAACAGGTCAGCAGTCCAGCCCCCCCCTGTGTGTGTGTGTGTGTGTGTGTGTGTGTGTGTGTGTGTGTGTGTGTGTGTGTGTGTGTGTGTGTGTGTGTGTGTGTGTGTGTGTGTGTGTGCGCGTGCGTGCGTGCGTGCGTGCTTGCGCGTGCGTGCGTGCGTGCGCGTGTGTGTAATGTATGTGTTTCGATCATCAGTCTATGCAACGCTTATACGCTGTTATACTTCGGCTTTGCCGGTCAGATGACATATACGGGTAAGCTTAGTCCAAAATTACTGTTGCAAGTCCAGGATTCATTGCAAGGTCAGCTGCACACAGCCAGACAGTTTCAAACAAGTCTATTGATTATGTTATGGACTGACCTGGCTTAAGAGGCTTGTGTGAATCAATCATTTGTCCAGCATAAGTGTAACATGTAGGCTGGATCAGTTGATGACTTGTGACTGTCATTTTCCCATAGTCACTGCAAAAACAGCTCTTTCGGGAGACCTGAAAGTAATCGTTGAAACATTGATTTTGTAATGACCCATCATCACCATTCAAGCATTATGGCTGGCCGGCTGTTGAGGTGCTCTCCGTTAGCACATTAGGTTTAGAGAGAGATGTTATCTAATCACTTCCTTACACATCAAATTGATTGTGATTAAAATATTAAATCACAAAGGCTGCAGTTAAACGTTTGAATAAATGTGATATGGATCTCTATAGTTTTATCAGCACTCTTGGTGTTGACTCAGTGAATGTTACACTGGCTACGTTCCAATATGTGACCTTGCGTCGTCCACTTGTGCTTGTGGCCTCGTACCAGGAAGTAATACATCGTGATGACATCACTGACAACAGCGTTATATTTCAACATCTCGCAAAAGCCCAATTGTAAAGTCATTTTCTCATTTTCAAACGGATGGAAAATGAAGAATAGTCCACCAAAATTTTTGTTTTGGCTAGGCTGACAGCGGGGAAACTTAATTTTCTCCATGGAGGGGGGGCATCAGCAAAATGTGAGGCCACAACAAGCCCAAGTGGAGGACGCAAGGTTGCATATTGGAACGCACTCTAAGTGCTGAATTAGCACTGCATTTTTTTTGCTATGTATTAATGCAGGCAGGATGTGATGCAGGGTGTTATTAGCCTGGTCCTGACCACACTACCATTTCATTTCGTATTCATGGTCTGGAGGTTGTTTGATCTGACGCGATGGCAGGAAGCGGGAAGGACATTTTCGGAAAATAAAATTTGAATGTAGGACCGTTTGTCAGAACACCGACCAAATCCTGTTGCTCAACATCGCTCCACAGAAAACAGGTAAGCCTACCAGATGTAGTGCGGAGCCAAGTCTCTTGGCGGAAGTACGTAAGATGGTGCGCGGGGCTAGGGTGTCATGGGTGAGTGGTTATATCGTCAGACTTATAGTCCCAAAAAGGTTGCCAGTTTGACTCCAGACCCGCCAGGTTGGTGGGGAGGAGTGCTCTCCCCCATCCTCCTTCATGACTGAGGTACCCTGAGCATGGTACTGTCCCGTCGCACTGCTCCCTTGAGGCGCCATTGGGGGCTGCCCCCTTGTACAAGTGAGGCATACATGCAATTTTGTTGTGTGCATTGTGCACTTGTGGAGTGCTGTGTGTCACAATGACAATGGTTGGAGTTACACAGGTGGGCTTTCACTTGCACTTCACTCATGTAGCAATCCTTATTGATCCCTTTAGAAGTTAAGTCATCACTGACAGTGCGCATTCTTGACTCACACACACACACACACACACACACACACACACACACACACACACACACACACACACACACACACACACACACACACACACACACACACACAGTGCAGACCCTGAAGAGAGAAGATCTGCTGTCCTGAGGCGTGCAAAAAGTACACTGGACGCTATTGAAAGCCCATTGGGAAACTCCAACTCCCATTGTCATTGTGACACAGCACTCCACAGCACACAAGTGAACACTGCACACAACGAAATTGCATTTATGCCTCACCCGTGCAAGGGAGCAGCCCTCAGTGGCGCCCCATGGGGAGCAGTGCGGTGGGACGGTACCATGCTCAGGGTACCTCAGTCATGGAGGAGGATGGGGGAGAGCACTGGTTGATTACTCCCCCAACCAACCTGGCGGGTCGGGAGTCGAACCGGCAACCTCTGGGATGCAAGTCTGACGCCCTAACCGCTCACCTATTCCGAGAG
>NC_085863.1:15091584-15104084 GCF_034702125.1 Engraulis encrasicolus | reverse complement strand
TGACTGACTGACAGACAACAAGCTGCAACCTGAATCGTTTTTTTTCTTCTGACCATTGGAATGAACAATAATAATACCCATTAAAGTGCCAATGAAACCCATTAGGGAAAAAAGATAGTTGCTTCAAGGTACAATTGAAAATGATGATGAATATGTTGTCTTGCCCTACTGGGGATGATGCTGGATTTGTGTCATACCATGATTTTGTTGAACTGTTTTTATCTGTTGATTGGAAAATAAGGCTTCTGTCAGTGTTAAATTCTGAGGCACTGGCCAGAATTTGAACGTTAGTTTCAGCCAATTAACCAGGACTCTTCCTTGTTGCCATTTTCCATGAATTGCATCAGTTCCACAACCATGTATCTTCTCTGTGATAATCGATGGATTACAGTAACACCCCCTATATTCACCCTGTCTCATGACATAGTGCCTGATGTTGACCAACAAACTAAAACAGCATTGATGTGAATTTCTGTTGGTGGTGCTATATCTTGTCCATTTATCTGTCTCTGTCCTGTTCACTTACAAAACAAAACAGATTTAAGACTTCAGATTTCAGCAGGAAGACAGGCCACAAACCTTATATACAATAATTTACACACGGCTTATTGACTGGTAGCGCATGACAACAGAAGCCGTATTTTCCTGTCAACAGATTTAAAATGTTCAACAGAATCATGGTATGACACAAATCCATTATGCTTGCTTGAAATGAAGTATTAGGTGTCCACTGACAACCCATATGAACACCAATTACCATTCTAATATCTTATCCAGGGCTGGATTGATGCACAGGCTAGATATGGCTGCAGCCTAGGGGACCCCCGATTGACCAAACGGGACAAATTTCAGATATTTGACAAGATATAATATTGAAAAATGTATCTGTTGTGTTGAGTACTGTTGGTAGACATGTTACACTTAATTTTTAGCTCGTAATTATGACACTGTCAATGTAAATTTGTCGCAAATGTTTCTGTTGCTGGGGGCCCCACAGCAACCTGTAGCCTAGGGGCCCCAGGCCATCTTAGTCCAGCCCTGATATTATCCGTGGGTATAGCCCTATTCTACTCACTCTTCCATGTTAATAGTCTGGGAATGTGCAGTGGACATACTAGTCAGAACGTTGTTGTTTATAAGTCTGTCAGCCAAATTAAGCACGAGACCTGCATTTGATTGGCACACTCCTTTGCACCCCTGATGCTGCTCTGATCAATGAAGATGAATTGCAAAATCAGATGCGGCAGAAGCTGAATACATCAAATCACCGGTAATCTCCACATTTTGTATTGATAAATTCAACGAGAAGGCCTAAAGGAGACAGAGAGTGAGGTATAGGTAAGATATGGGCTGACATGGTCGGAGAGAGTGAGCAGAGAGAGAAAGACAAACAGACAGGGGTGCACAGAGGCACATCTTGCCACTAGGCAAGGCAGGCAGCCGCTTGGGGCCCCTGGATAGTGAATAACAACCCATGCTGTACTACAGTAGTGGCGAGTTTGGTTCAAATGTTCATTGTTTTGCATTTTCGCTTGGGGCCCCACCTGACCCTAGAATCGCCTCTGGTGGTGCAGAGATGGGACATTGAGAAGAATACCTGATTAGCAGACCTGATGACAGAGAGAGAGAGAGAGAGAGAGAGAGAGAGAGAGAGAGAGAGAGAGAGAGAGAGAGAGAGAGAGAGAGAGAAGATGGACATACAAGAAGATATAGATGAGACTGTTTGAGAGGCAGAAACAGAAAGAATCATGACCAAAGAAAGATGGAGGGAGGGAGAGAGAGAGAAAGAGAAAAGGATGAAGGCGGGGGAGGAGAGGAGAGGAGGGGAGATAGAGCAAGAGCGAGGGAGGGAGAGGAACGAGAAAAGTAAAAAAAAAAGGAACATCGTCAGATGGCTCACATCAGATAAGCATTGGGCTTAGATGCAGACTGTTGACAGGGATATTGAAATCATCAATCCTACCAAATGTCCTGTTGTGTTCGCAGCGTTTGTTTACTTTGAGAAACAGGTCGCAAAAGAGGGATCACAGAGGAGACATTTTGCTCTGTCTTTAGAGCACAGTATCATTCAGGAGACACTACAAGGCATGCATAGAAATGAGAGAGAGAGAGAGAGAGAGAGAGAGAGAGAGAGAGAGAGAGAGAGAGAGAGAGAGAGAGAGAGAGAGAGAGAGAGAGATGAAGAGAGAGAGAGAGAGAGGAGAGAGAGAGAGAGAGAGAGAGAGAGAGAGAGAGAGAGAGAGAGAGAGAGAGCATTCTGAAATAACAGAAAGAAAGTTCAAAGGAGTATCATCCCCCTACCTTATAATGCACGTGCATATTATGTGAAGTGTGTAGAATAGTCACTAATACATGTGAAAGCCTGGATACCTGACATTCTAAGTATTGCTTTCAAGGTACAGCTGCATGCATTAAAGGGACACTGTGCAGGAAATGGTCAAAAAAGGTACTGCAATTATGCTGCTCAATGAAACTGGGCTGCGTATTGCCAAATTTGATCTTTACATGAAAGTTTACGAAGTAATAAACAAATATTTTCTAGTATGGTCCAAGGGAAATTCAAAATGGCGGACCATGGAGAAGATCCCCCTTTTCATGTATGAAAAGTGCAATTTTTCCAGTCATAATGAATATTTAGAATTTGATGCTGGTGGTAAGTATTCATGAAAAAGGTAACATTAGTGAATGGGCAGCATGAATTCTGGAAATAAACAACTAAAAATCTCACACAGTGTCCCTTTAAGTAGGCTATGGGGCTTCGTTAATTTGCAATGTTGTGACCATATTTATAGGTGCTAGTGTTGAATGTGAATTACTGTCAGCTAATGTTGAGTGGAGTAGAGTTTTGTTATTTATCGCAAAGGAAATGAAGGTGTCTAGCATCTTACACGCAATCCAAGGTACAGATACGTAATTGCAGAGGCAGATCTCTCTCTCTCTCTCTGTCTCTGTCTCTGTCTCTCTCTCTCTCTCCCCCTCCCTCTCTCTCTCTCTCTCTCTCTCTCTCTCTCTCTCTCTCTCTCTCTCTCACACACACACACACACACACACACACACACACACACACACACACACACACACACACACACACACACACACACACACACACAGACAAAAAAAATACTAATACTAAAAAGGTAAATACTAATGCTATGTCTGTATAAGTCTCAAAAACAAACGAGATGGGTGTAATGAGAGTAAAAAAGTTGTGTCATAGCCTACATGTAATTTTACAGTAAAGGTTCATGGATGACATTTTGATCTTCAGAGGTATGAAGTTTGTGCGTGCGTGCATGTGTGTGCATGTGTGTGCGTGTGTGTGTGTGTGTCTCTGTGTGTGTGTGTGTGTGTGTGTGTGTGTGTGTGTGTGTGTGTGTGTGTGTGTGTGTGTGTGTGTGTCTGTGTCTGTGTCTGTGTGTCTGTGTGTGTTTGTGTGTGAGAGGGGGAAGGGGGTGGTGGCATACACAATATAACACAACATTGGTTTTAGATGGTGGCAATAACAAAACTGTGTAATAAAATATGATATGATGTCCATGTTATTGTATTATAACGTTGGCAAACAAAAGACAGTCAACATTACTTTACGACCTGCCCCATATCTCTTGGTCCTCCATCACAGCATCATGTCCACTCATTTTGAAGCCACCACGGCGCGATTGACCACTTCTTTTAGAAAAGATAGCGGTAACACTTTATTTTAGGGATACAACTATTAGCACTAATACATACAATGTTAATGCCTGCATAAGTAACTTGTAAGGCATGTACTAAGAAAACGCTAAGGCCTACTAGGTCCTTACTACGGTTAAATTGGTAATAAATCCCTTATTGTGCATGAACAAGACATTTGCGAATACATGCCTAACAAACGTTTGATTTTGCTTTGTACATGCCTTACAAGTTACTTATACAGGGATATTGTATATATTAGTGCTAATAGATGTATCCCTAAAAAAAGTGTTACCAAGATAGCTTAGTGTAGCCCCTTAATGCACACTGCACCTCCAGTGGCACGCTGTAATAGCCATTAAATAGTTAAGTAGTAGGCTACTGCAATACTATGACATAACACAGGGCCTTTAGTAATGCACTACGACTTGGTCATTGCCATTCAGGTAACAGCAAATTTATAACGCTGTGTCTCAACGGGTTAAATTAACATTTAAGCGTTGACTAACTCATGCTTAACTTTTGACATTTTGAGGAAGTAGAAATATGACCTGAAACTAATTGCATAGCCTACCATGTGGCAGGACCTATGCACATCACCCCCTAACCCCCATAACCTCATCAAGCCCACTCCTCAACAACTCTCTCCCCCTCATCCTCTTCCACTTCCACCTTCTTGAAGCACTAAGAACCCCCCTCTTGTCAACCCCCTTTCTAACCACCAACTCCCTTACCACTACTCCATCATCTCCGCCAAACACCCCTCCTCCAATCTCCTCCTCTTCTCAACTCCCCCCTACCTTCTCCTCTTCCGCCTAACAACCCTCCTCTCCTCTCCTCTTCTTCCAAACACCTCTCCTCCAATCTCCACCTCTTCCTTCCTCCCCCCTCTCCTCTCCTTTTCTTCCCTCCTCCCCTCCCCTCTCCTCTTCTTCTCAACAATCCTCCTCCCCTCTCCTTTTCTTCCCTCCTCTCCTCTGCTCTCCTCCTCCTCCTGACCCCCTCCTCCTCTCTCCTCATCTTCCCAATACTCCTCCTCCCCTCTCCTTTTCTTCCCTCCTCTCCTCTGCTCTCCTCCTCCTCCTGACCCCCTCCTCCTCTCTCCTCTCTTCTTCCCTCCTCTCCTCTCCTCGTCCTCCTGACCCCCTCCTCCTCTCTCCTCATCTTCCCAACACTCCTCCTCCCCTCTCCTTTTCTTCCCTCCTCTCCTCTCCTCTCCTCTCCTCCTCTTCCTGACCCCCTCCTCTCCTCTCCTCCTCTTCCCAATAGTCCTCCTCCCCTCTCATTTTCTTCCCTCCTCTCCTCTCCTCTCCTCCTCTTCCCAACACTCCTCCTCCCCTCTCATTTTCTTCCTTCCTCTCCTCCTCCCCCCTCCTCCCCCCTCTCCACTCCATCATCTCTCCTGTACGATAGTGAGCAGCACCATCCGCCAGATGCTCCAAACGTTTGATCACAATGGCAGGGCTTTTCATTTGGCCAGACTACCTACAGTAGCCTTCTGTCTAATTGCCAGACGGAATCTGCTATGACCTGAAGACTGGCAGCAACCAATCCCACGTCTAAGCCTGCCGTGGGAGGCAGAGGTAACTGTGATTCGTCAATTGATTTTTTTCTCTCTGTTTCTCTGTTTCTCTGTTTCTCTCTCTCTCTCTCTCTCTCTCTCACACACACACACACACACACACACACACACACACACACACACACACACACACACACACACACACACACACACACACACACACACACACACACACACACACACACACACAGGGCTGGACTGGCCATCTGGCATACCAGGCATTTCCCAGTGGGCCCTGCACCCTCGTGGGCCTCTATTTATATAATTTTTAACATTTCTGAAAATAGGGGCCCACGAGGGAGCGGGCCCACCGGTGAGTCAGTTCTGCTAATTATTAGGGGGGCCCTTTGAGCCAAAAGTGCCCGGGCCCTATTTCTCCCCTAGTCCAGCCCTGCTCTCACTCTCCTTCTCTCTCTCTCTCTCTCTCTCTCTCTCTCTCTCTCTCTCTCTCTCTCTCTCTCTCTCTCTCTCTCTCTCTTTTTTCCCCTGTGAGCTCAGCTTCCCCCCTTTTGCTTTTCCTGCCTGACACATCCGGGATGAGACAGACATTTAAAGAATAATCAACAGCCCCGACGCATGCCATGCGGACACATTTATCTCAGCCATGACTCGAGCCCTTCATCCCATCATTTCTCAAATCGCTTCCCTTGAAATGAATAAGCGGAGCGAGCAGAGTAGAGCAGAGCAGAGCAGAGCAGCACGGGCCCCCGAGAGTTTTCCTGTCTGACAACATGCAAGTTCAGACAACATCTGATGCCAACAGCGCAAAAAAATATATAGAAAAATCTGATAGCAGCGCTCCCAAAGCATGAATATGAATGCATAATGAGCACAGGATCCACTTTTTCTTGGCTGCGTTATACCTTAGCTACCCTAGCAGCGGCTACCCACAACAGCATGCAACCTGAGTTTTAGCTGTGTTAGATAGATTGCGGAAAAGAATATTCAGATACTGTCCAAGATATCCATGCTGTACTTCCTGGTAGAAAATGCATACATGTTTACTCAGAGAGAGAGAGAGAGAGAGAGAGAGAGAGAGAGAGAGAGAGAGAGAGAGAGACAGACAAAGAGACAGACAAAGAGACAGAGTCAGAGAAAAAAAAACAAAGAGAAAATGTAAAAAAAGAAAAGAAAAGTAAAAAAAGACTCTGAATGTAACAATGCCATTCAATACAGTGATATGAATAAAGCTACAATGTGCTCTGTGTAACAGATGAGCCCAAGAACAATGTGCGTCACATGCAGATGGTTCAAGGAAGGCAAGCCATATGACCAGTAGGGTCTCAATTACAGATTTAGCTGCCTCGTGATCTCCTCAGACGCTCTGAGAAGGCCACGGGGGAGTCCATCATAACACCCCGTTATGCCACACTTAAGAGTGTGCAAGCTGCCAGCGTATTAGATAGCGCTCAAATGTCTCCGGTAATAGAAGAAAAACATATTTTATATCACCCTAGAGGTCAACCAAAAACTGTGGCATTGAGCTCCGATTACAGTACATTCATCTTACTGGTTAAGTGAAAGCCATTGATTTTTAAATAAGAGCAATGTGGTTAGTGTTTTACACTTGCTCATTTGTCCCTATCAATTAAATAGAATGGGCTGTTTTCGCCAAGTCAATTGACACTGACCTGACGGTGTGACAAATGCTGTGCGAAAAAAAAAGCTGTGCGCGCGTCTGAGCCAAACTTATTTTGCCATTGCTCTCTCTCACTCTTTCACTCACTCACTCCCTCACTCACTCACGTAGGCCGAGGTAGATCAATACGTCTGTAATTCCAAATTAACATGAAAAACGAGCTAGTTATGCTCCAGTTGCCAGGGAACCAAATTAAAATGTCAGATGAAGTGTAGACAACACGCCGTCAATGACATTTTCTGGGCTAAACTCCTTGCAACTCGGATTTAATTAACAGGACAGTTAATTGGAGTCAGATACAGTGACTTGCGGTCTTCTTGCATATGTTGCCACCACAGCCCCATGCAACGTGACGTGAAACTTCTGCTCACAACCATTGTTGCGGTTGAATAATATCAATTATGCCCATACTGCTACCTTTGACCAGAAGTAGCCTAAGCCGAAAGTAGGCCTTACTTTTCAAACTACTCTGTCTCAAAACATGTTATGCTGCTATTCTGAAATAGGCCTATCACTGATTCTTGAGAAAGTGGCTAAAACAGGTTGTAATTTTGAAAGAAAAAAATGAAGTGAATTACAAAATAACATGGTATATCCTCGTAGACAAAGGTCTTGGCTTTTCAGAAATGCACAAGGCCAATCTCCCAATTTTGAATTTTTTTCAGAAATCAGATTTTTCTCCGATCATACTTTGTTTTTTGTCAACACCGTCAGACACAATGAAAAGCAATAAAAAGTGTATTGATTTGGTTGCATATGTATCTGGAGTTTTTAAGTGATTGTGTGTGTTTTTTGGTTCACACATACGCCTTTAAATGTTGAAAATTCACTTTCATTCTATTTTAATACTGCTTCATGTGTTCTAATTTCAAAATATGTGCTGTCAGACAATGCTTACTTAATGCCTAAATAGATCAAACATTTTTTTGTAATTTCACAAATATTCGTGTAGGCTTAAATTTGCTATTACTTTGATAATTCAACAACTCCAAAGGAAAATTTTGTAAGCACATTCATTTAAAATGTCCAAAACTCTTTCTTACGGTGGTGACTTAAGAACTGACGGTGGTGACAGTAATCTGAAGGTGGTGAAAGTGACCTAATTATTACCTACATTTAGCAAAATAAATAGCCCTCTCAAGTCAATGACATCTAGCTTAAACACTTTATTTTTGTGTGTGCACAGTATGTTTGTGCACGTGTTTTTTCTTCATTTGTTAGATACTCTAGGAAGTAGGCCTAGATTATTGAAAATGTGGCATAAACAGGTTTTAAGTTGTTCAAATCCTAAATATAGGCGTGTATTATCATAGATGAAGGTCTTGGCTGTGCAGTGAATGTATTGGTCAATACTGTATTTAAATTAATTACTTTTACAAATCAACATAATTGTAGATACTAATGGAAGCATGTTCTTAAAACTTGTCAAAAACATGTAAAACACGCTTTTTTGTGAACTACATCAGATGTCACCACCGTCAGGTTTTGTGACAAAAAACCCTCCAAATGCACCTCAGTGGAGGCTGGAGTATAAATTTGGGTCACAATAATTGTTATTACTAACATGTCTGGTAATGTTTCATTAACCAGCACAATTTAGTAAAATACGGAACAAGATGATGAGCGGAACAAAATCTGACGGTGGTGACATCTGACGGTGTGAGACAAAAAAACACTCTTTTACATATTGTGCATTTTTTGCTCACATTAGCCACTTCGTTTTTGCTCTGTTTCTTAGGGGCTTCATTCCGCTTCTGAAAAAGTATATATAATTAACTATATGTAACATAATACTATTAAACCCCCCGACGGTGTTGACAGTTTATGGTTGGGACAGTACCAGTGTCCAAACAAATTAACAAATTGAGGAGAAATTAGTAAACTTACAGGAGCTTCAGTGATGGTGAAGTATTCAGTAGAGCTAAAGGTTTGAAAAGGGGTCCTAAGTAATGACAATGACCTTGTGCATACCTGATTTTCTCGTCTTTTTTAAAAATCTGATGTTGGTGACTAATATGCTGGACACACTTTGAGCAATCAGAAAATAGTAGTAAATATTGCTTTACACGCACTATGTGCATATCTGCAGAACCACTTCAATATGGACTTTCACATCATGGTGATATTATTCAACAATATCAGTGATTTTTACATTTTAAGTCAATTGAAATGATGATGTCTGTCCTTGGGACAGCTGTTTTTACAGGGTGTGGGCAGGTTTATAGCCATGAAAAGTAATAAAATTACACTTAAATATTTCAAACGACTGTACGTTTGTGTAACAGAACCCTGGGTCTTTACCTGGATTCATTTTGTTCAACAGAATTAGCAGCTTATTGCGGAGACATGTTTTAGCCACTTTGTCAAGAATCAGTGCTATATAAATTGTTTTCCATACTTATTTTGATTACTCATTTGAGTTTATGGTTGATCGGAGTTTAGCATTCAACTTTTTCCAATCTTGGTCTCACAGAACACACTACCATGGCCCCTTAATTCACAATCTTTGGTGGCATCATCACAAAATTGCTGTGACACACACAGAGCCCCTGATTCAATCCTAATAACCACATCAGCATAGCTCTAAACTCCTAATACAATGCAAGGCCCAGTAGGCTGCTCATTTTACATGGTGGTTTCATAGATGATGATTCACATTTCATAGTTTCTTTTTCTGCTATTAAGGGTCTAACTGTTCATTCTAACTTCACTATTTTGGTGACATGTTCCGTTTTCCTTCTTTTCCTTTTCTTTAGATTTTTTTTGTGGTCTTTTTCGACTTTATGTGATAGGACAGTGTGAGAGGTGGACAGGAAGCGAATCGGGTGAGAGACGGGGAGGGGTCGGCAAAGGAACCAAGGGTCACCCAGGTCAGCCGCATGGCAGGCGAGTGCCCTACCGGTTGGCCACGGCAAGGCCCTGTTTTCCTTTTCATGTCCAAAATGGTGGCAGTAGACCACTGACACTGAACATGTTTGTCTCCTAAAGCTTAAGTAACTTTCGTGTACGTGCATACGCCCGCATGCAGTGGCCATGTTGACGGCTAACTTTGTTTGTCTACGCTCTCCATTATTCATGTCTGTCAGGGGGAAGAAAGAGGCTTAGCTGTGACATTGATTAATGACGAGTCTTCACGAGACAGCCTGCCAAGATATAATTGCCAGACAAGGTATTATTGCCAGCCACTCAGTTTTATTATGCCTTCACCTGTCGTCAAAAGAAAAGCTACGACTCAAAGTAGTCCACTAGTTTTATGGACCATAGGAAGAAGATTCAAGAAGAAATCTGCAAAATCTACAAGCTTGCAATTCCATATTAGACAAATTAACAGAGATTGCCAACTTGTGGTTTTTGCTAAAGTGATTTGGAAAACAAGCTAATTCTCTAGTTTAAGTGCATGCGAAGATGGTTTAAAAAACAAAAGCATGCTATCCCTTGGAATCCCACCCGCCTGTCCATTATTGGCCTATATCAGGCCCTTATCTTGCTGGCGTGTTTTTGATTTTATGCTTAAGATAAAGATATTATGCTTAGGTTAAAAATAAGTCTCTTAGGGTTTGCAACGTAATTAGCTTCAGTGCTGAAATGTTTACTTTCAGTAACATATTGCACGGAAGAGCAGTAGCTTCAGCTCATTAGGTGTGTGGGCTTTGAGTCGATGCTATGGCGATTAGCTGAACATCTGCACAGATGAATGTGCCAGTTGTTCTTCCTGGCTTTGTGGGAAATTAACATTCTGTTCTCAGCAAAACAAAAAATGATTCATACTTATACAAGAATGAATCATAATTATGTAGGCCTACAGTACTTATACCATATCTGAGTTACAGCCTAAATCTACACAATTTTCAAAAAACTAGGTGAGGAAGTGTAAATGCCAATATTTAACTTTTACTACTATTTCCTTCTTGTGTGAGCCGTTAAGAATTTAGTTTGTCTCCATGGGATAAATGAAAAGCGATTAAAATTAAGAGGCCAACCCTGCCGTAATTTAGAGTCATAATCATGGCTGGATTGGTCATAAGGCATACAAGGCATTTGCCTGGTGGACTGTTGATGATTTTGGTCTGGACCTTCCCTCAATGTAGTGGTATTAGTCCTCATGCCGCCATGCTGTAGACCTCTCTAAGTCAGTCACTTTGGCTGTTGCGGTCAAAATAGCTTGGAATAGAAGACTTAAAATGGTGTCACGGGCCTCATTGTCTCTCTCGGAGTGCGTTACAATATGCGACCTTGCCTCCTCCACTTGCGCTTGTCTCCTCGTCCCGTCTCCTGGCCTCTCCTCCGTGGAGAAAACGACAAAGTTTCCCAGCTGTCAGCCTAGGCACAACAACTTTTGAGGGACTGTTTTTCATTCACCATCCCAATTGCAAATAAGAAAAAGCTTTTGCAAGATATTGAAATATAATGCTGTTGTCAGTGATGTCATCATGACATTTTACTTCCTGGTAGGAGGAGACAAGCAAGTGGAGGAGGCAAGTGGAGGAGGCAAGGTCGCATATTGTAACGCAATCTCGATGCCTGCCGGACCGGTCTTGACTGAAAATGCTCGGCCTGATTTTTTTTCTCTCTCCCATTCAACCCTGGTCATAACCAAAGTCACTTACAGGTAGCTGAGCAAGGCAAAGAACATTTGCTCGACAACAACGAATGAGCACTGTTAACGGTTCATTTGAAATCATTTGAAATGAGATTTGCAGTCAGAAATTATTATTTTTTTCCAGTGAGTCACAACAAAACACCAAGTGTGAGGCAGCAGAAAGATTACTCACAAAAAGTGTTGCAGTACAACTCTTGGAAATAACAAATACCGTAATCACAATTGATAATGCATGTGGTGAGCAGGACAATGGACCTCAACATGTTTAAATGGAGCAAATACAGTATATGCACTTCCTGGAGCCCTAATATCAATAAATTCGGATAATGAAACACAATTTGAACATTGCAAAGTTAATTTTCATCCATCTGTTCTTCACTTCTGCACGAAAATGTGCATATGGTGAGAGAAACTGTTCCAGGGAGAAGAAGCTCCATACAAAAAAAAAAACCCATATTGCATATTGATTTACTTTTTTTTAAATCCCAAAATGATGCTGTTGTTTTTGCCTGAAGCAGAAGCTGAGGCGGAGACCAGTATAGTATAGACCTATCTTTGTGACTGGCAAGCCATTAAGAGCTCTCCTCCTGGTCTCTCACGACCAATCAGTCAGCCATAATGTGGGCCTGTCTGGTCTTCTCTGGTCAGCCATCCGCACCCAGCAGCAGACAAACAGCCTCCATCCTCCATCCTGCATCCTGCCAGCCGACGCAGAGGACACATTCCTTCAGCTTTCTGGCTGCCACCTAATTAACGCTTGTGGCCCAAGTGAATGGGAAAGAATTTCGGCCATCTCTCTCTCTCTCTCTCTCTCTCTCTCTCTCTCTCTCTCTCTCTCTCTCTCTCTCTCTCTCTCTGTCTGTCTGTCTGTCTGTCTCTCTCTCTCTCTCTCTCTGTCTGTGTCTGTCTGTCTGTCTGTCTGTGTCTCTCTCTCTCTCTCTCTCTCTCTCTCTCTCTCTCTCTCTATCTATCTCTCTCTCTCTCTGTCTGTCTGTCTCTCTCTCTCT
>NC_085863.1:15074084-15076584 GCF_034702125.1 Engraulis encrasicolus | reverse complement strand
TAAATAAATAAATAAATAAAAATAGTGTGGGCTTCATTGACTCAGGCACTTGTGGCCCATTATGGGTATAGCCTACTTAGACACTATCATGGCAGCGTTCTGTCAAGTTGAGCTACGTCGTTGAGATGTGTATAAGGAAATATAATGGCAGTCGATTTGAGCTATACCTCATTGAGAGGAGCAGCTCATCGACAAATGTAAACACTAATATCCAACTATAATATGGTCCTCCTCCAGCACTGACCTGCCATGACTGCAGACAATCAGAACCCAGCTCCACGGGTAGCCCTGTTATATGAAAAACAACAATTGAATGAGAAAGACCAGAGTTGTATAAAGTATAAGTTAAAGTACTGTTACAGATGTGCAGTAATTACAACAGTAGTATGATATTACAAAAGTTGTGACTATAGCCTACATAATATCATGCCACTAGTGTTGCAATTACATCCATAGAGTAACAGTACTTCTACTTCTACTTCTACTTTATACAACTCTGAGAAAGACATCCCTCAACATCCCTCGACACTAGCAGACTGCAGAAGACGGAGGATACAGGAGCTCCGGAACATTGTGATGAGAAGGCAGCTTTTATCTCTTCGGCTCGTCTGATTACCAGGATTTAGTCTTGTTACCAAGCGCCATGGAAAAGGACTTTTTGACCGCAAAGTTGCTTCTGAAGGATAAGAGTATCTCGTCTTTTTTTTTCTTTCTCTTCACAAACTATCACCAGGCTGAAAGAAAATGAAACGGACCCTTTCATGTGTCTTGGAGTCGTGTGATCTCACCAGTACAATGGCTGCATGTGGCATGTGTCTGGCTGGCCATGTAAATCAGACACCTACTGCAGAGACTGTGCATTGGTCTGTTCTCTTTTGTGCACCGAGCCGACGGGTACAGTATAGTGGTGTCAACAATAATCGATATGGCGATCCGAATAGATGCCGGGCATGGACAATCCGATTCAATGCGGCAATTTTTTTAAGTGTCAATTACTTCCGTGGATATTTCGGCAGCAAATGAATGTTAAATTAAATAAAAGTACTTCAAAGCATTGCAAGACTGATACAGACTGATCCAGACTGATACAGAAAACAGCCCATAAATTGTTGTTCAGTATCTGACTACTTGTATTGCCTCATCATGACTGATGAAACATTTACTTTGCTTTCAGTAGAAATGTAGCATTGCAATGCATTGTAGAATTGAATCGGATCGGATCGAATCGAATCACTACCTCCCGAATCGTGATCGAATCGGATCGTGAGGGCAGTGCCACTGCACACCACTAGTACAGTACATCAAAGGCATCGTCATAAAGCTACTTACGAGTTTCATTTACCAGCCCTCATGGGCATAGTTTATGGTGTGGACGTCACCGAGGAGGACATGTCCATAGCCCTTTTAAGATAACCTTAAATCGTCCCCACAACTTTTTCAAATGGAGACCCTGTATCATTTGCAAAATGTAAACTACGTACACGCCTGCCAGCAGTGAAAGGGCAGTGACACAGCACAGTTGCACCTGTTGCCACAGGCACAGATAGAGGAAGTGGATTGAAAGGTCCCGATATTCAAGATTCAAGCGATAAACAGGCTTTTTATTGTCATTGACAAATTCATTTGACGACAAAATTGCGTTTGGAATACACACTGAACACGTACCCCAGGCCGCTGCGTCACATAATGAACATGACCCCGGTGTTCCGTTGCTATGCGCAGCTTTGTCTAAAGGAGCAACCAATAGGCTGTTACGTAACATGTAAGCAGAGATTCTTTAAGTATATAGAGTTATGCTAACATAATAGGTTTCTATGGGCACCTAATGTCACCAGGTTCCGGTCTGCCTAAAGGGCCGTGTCATAATGCTCCTAGCATTGAATAGAACAGTCCTTAGGTCTGCCTAGGTCTGCCTAAAGGGGGATTTCCCCCCCTCGCCCTTGCAATAATTGAACCCGGAAACAATGGGCAAATGGAACCTCTCTCTCTCTACTCTCTCTGATGTAAGCCTTAGTTGAAGGTGAAGATTGTGCACATCCCATTAAAAGTTGCAGGATAAAGGCTGACTATAGTTTTTGGAGTGAAGAGTCCACACACTTGACATCCTTTTTGTTGTTTTTTTAATGTATTATTTCATGGGTGGATTACGTTTCGACTTCAACAGTCTTCATCAGATTCAACAGCCTTCCTCAGATTATCTTCATCTGAATCTCTACCTAGAGAATCTGATGAAGACTGTCACAGTCGAAACGTAATCCAGCCATGAAATAATAAATAAAAAAAAAACAACAAAAAGGATTTTAAGTGCACGGACTCCTCACTCCAAAAACTAGTGTTAACATAACCCATAACCCATAACCCATAACCCAAAGCACTGACCCGGGTTTGAATCACAGTTCAATGGGTGGGTCATATCGCCACGGCACCGGCACTAATTAGTTGATCGACTGTATCTGGGGATCACTCAGCTGGTTTCAGTTAATTGTCTGGAACAAAATAT
>NC_085863.1:15066584-15069084 GCF_034702125.1 Engraulis encrasicolus | reverse complement strand
CTAGGTAAATCATCACCGCCCACGTGTGATGGGTTGTGAAAGTAAAGTCTGAGGATCGGTTTGTGCTGCCGTGCAGTTTGTGGATGTAGTGTGGCTGTGTGATCTTCGCATCGACACCTGGGAATCACTCTCCCTGGCGTTTTCGCTTGACTGGTAAGAGGCCACGGGAGGATGACTTGGCTGAGGTCCATGCAGACACATTAGCCGTCGGCTCGCGAGCTCTGAACGAGGCAGAGGATGGACCCCCCGACCCTCAGATGCTAAGACCAGTGTCTTAATCCTTAATCCTGCTGGAGGGGCCCTTCCCTTTGCCTGATCACCGCCGATTACTGCCGCCCGCCACACCCGGTAGGCTAACTCCACTGGGGAAAACACGTTAAGGGCTGTTCAACACCTTGAATTCATAACACACATTCAGAACATTTATTAAAGGCGCACTGTGAAATATTCTTTTTTTTTTTTAGCAATTTCTTTCCAGCATTCATGCTACCTATTTACAAATGTTATTGTTTTCGTGAATACTTACCACCACAATCAACTTCTAAGTATTCATTATGGCAGGGAAAATTGCAATTTTCAAACATGAAAAGGCACTTTTCATACATGAACATGTCCACCATTTTGAATTTCCAGAAATAAACATTTTTAGCTGCAGCGATACATAATTGTAAACATTAGTTTATTTTTTAGTAAATGTTCGTGAAAGGATCAAATTTGACAATAAGCAGTAGCCGACAGTTTCAATAAACAGCATAGTTGCAATATCTAACCTACTCTGGCAACCATCCTACACAGTGCACCTTTAAGCATTGATGAAGTCTTGGTTAGCACTGCTTTAATCACGCATTAGCTATTTGTGTGCTAAATCAGGGGTTTTCAAACTTTACCATGACGAGGCCCCCCATATACCGGTAGATTCCAGCCAAGCCCCCCCTGATATGAGCCATGCCACACTATTTTTTTGTGCACCCGGTTTCACAACTCAATGAAGTTGGTGCATTCCTAAACCCATTCAAGTACTACAGAAAGCACAATACATATAGAAACATTGTAAAGAGGGAAATTGATTCCACTGGGATTGTTAAGCTTCTTTTTAGCTAATAAGTTATTTAATTTATGAAATGATTGAGTTTATTTCGCAATATTTTCCTGCCAACCTGCTGCAGCCCCCCCAGCATCCCAACGTGGCCCCCCAGGGGTCCCCGGCCCCCACTTTGAAAACCACTGTGCTAAATGCTCCACGCTCAGTATGTGTTGAGGGGGAGTTTCAGCCATGCAGTTGCATCACTCCAGTCACCAAAAGATGCTTCACTTTTTCATCCAACCTTGACGGAGTTCAGTAGTCCTTGAGCTTGGTCAGCTAACCCATGGGGGGGCAGAATACACAAAGTTTTAAACGTCTTATCATGCTCCAAATATCACCCCAAAACTTATGCAACATCAGCAATCTCTTGGCGCTAGAGCAGGGCTTTAGTCGTGCCAAGTGGACCTCAACACTACGCTCCCCACGCGCTCACTGGTAGCCTCTGAGTGCGTTTTAATATGCAACCTTGCCTCCTCCACTTGCGCTTATCTCCTCGTCCCGCCTCCTGACACCTCCTCCGTGGAGAAAACGATAAAGTTTCCCAGCTGTCAGCCTAGCCACAACCACTTTTGAGGGACTGTTTTTCATTCACCATCCCAATTGCAAATGAGAAAAAGACTCTACAATTGAGCTTTTGCAAGATATTGAAATATAATGCTGTTGTCAGTGATGTCATCATGACGAGAAGCAAGTGGAGGAGGCAAGTGGAGGAGGCAAGGTCGCATATTGCAACGCACTCTCTGTTACGCAAGGGTGAAAGCCAGTGCAGGTTGTGAAGCACTAAAACCAGGATTGTTTAGACAAGTGCTCAGGGCCGGATTAATGCACAGGCTAGATATGGCTACAGCCTAGGGGCCCCAACCTGCTGCCAGGAGGGCCCTGATTGGCCAAAAGTGGAAACAAAACGAAGAATTGTGACAATATTGAAAAATGTAGGGCCTATCTGTTGTGTTCAGTACAGTTGGTAGATAATGTTAAACTTAATTCCTAGCTCGTAATTATGACACTGTCTATGTTTATTTGTCAAGAAATGTGTCTTTTGGGGACCCCTCAGCAACCTGTAGTCTAGGGGCCCCAGGCCATCTTAATCCGGCCCTGCAAGTGCTCATTCCAAAAAGGTTATTTCTGATTCATACTGGGGAGGGCAAAAGCATTAAGGCCAGCTGAAGATCCCATTTAGCCAACCCCTACGCATGCATACCGTACCTGACTGCTTCCTTGATAGCATCATTTCTCAGAATCTTTCACGGTGTATTTATTTAAGATACTAATATTCATTTTTAAAATCCTCTTGGAGAAAAAGTCAAGTCAAGTCAGGCGTACTTTATTGTCAAAAAACGATGTGACAGGGTTAGCACAGAAGTTTGAAATTGCGTTTGACCATTCTCCAATGTGCAGTTTAACTAAAAACATTTT
>NC_085863.1:15036584-15064084 GCF_034702125.1 Engraulis encrasicolus | reverse complement strand
CCTTACGGTATCTATGCATGTGACAAATAAACATCGCTGTACATCTGTCCATCTTTCTTTCTCAGTCAATCTCTCTCTCTGACACACTCTCTCTCTGTCTCTCTCTCTCTCTGTCTCTGTATCTCTCTCTCTCTCTCTCTCTCTCGCTCTCTCTCACTGTCTATCTCTCTCATTCTCTCTCTCTTTCTTTCTCTCTCTCTCTCTCTCTCTCTCTCTCTCTCTCTCTCTCTCTCTCCCCTCCCCCACTCCCTCCCTTCCCTAATCTGTGGGGCCTTTGAACTTGAAGTGTGCCGATTAAGCCCTCATCTGAGGTGCGTTTGGTCTGAATGCCTCCTCTGATTGATTACCGCCCATGAAAGGAGCCGTGCGCATGAAGTCAGCCAGAGGTCAAAGGTCAGCCCACTGTCATTTTTCAGGAAGCCTTTGATATGGAATATGGGTCTTTATCCGCACGGCGAAATACGAAATAAAACTGCCCTAGTCTCGGAGTATAGGAGAATTGGCCAGAGAGTATTCTATATACCAAAGCATATTATTTTCCACCTGAACGAGAGGCTGCATGGAGTCTACAAAGTGCAAACTACTTGAACTTGGATGAACCTTCAGAGGCATATGTGAGCCTCGTATACAAGCATAGTCATATTTAGTGTATTTCTACAGCAAAGTACTGTAGAAGACAACCTGAGGCGAACCCAGCTGCGGAGGGATGGGAAATAGAGGCAATCCAAATCCAAAAGGGAACAAAATGAATGAATAACAAAAAGCAGAAATAATAAACCAATTTAA
Organism: Engraulis encrasicolus; assembly: GCF_034702125.1. Taxonomy (NCBI): domain Eukaryota; kingdom Metazoa; phylum Chordata; class Actinopteri; order Clupeiformes; family Engraulidae; genus Engraulis; species Engraulis encrasicolus. The sequence continues at coordinate 15,063,298 of NC_085863.1, read as the reverse complement.
TTTCATATACTATATTTCCACAATACTCAGGATTACAAACACTTTCAAACATTTTGAAAAGAGAAAGCAAAATGGAACAGAAAAGTTTAGTGAGCACGAGGTGTTTACAACCAAGAGTTAGTGTTTTTTTCTTACATGACCTAGTATAACCTTAGGAGATACTACGGATTATCTTTCAGCCTACCTATGTCATGAATCACGTCACTACCATCATCTTCCGAGGCCCTAAGCCCTTCACATAAATGATTTGTGGCTAATCTTATGTTGGAAGCTTTTCCGTAGCTTTGGTGCCCCTTTTACTCAGAAAATAGATATCCCCTTTGTATTTGAGCACTGTACGGGGTTGAGAAGGTAACAGATTGTAGAGAGCACAGTGACTCAGGAAGATATGCTAAGGCTAGGTAGCCTGATTATCATCGACGTTCAAATCTCTTCGAGACTTGGTCTCACCAAGAGCATAACAATTAACATTTCCCAAACGGCATGGTTAAAAACCCATATACTTAAAGTGTACTTTTTTTGACCGTACTTGGTACAAAGTGTACTATTTTCGGCGACTTAAAGTGCGCTTCATTGCACTATTAGTGCGCTGAAGCACTACTAAAGCAGTACTTCAGCACACTTGCAGCACACTGAGGATGCTAAATTGGCACCGCTTTTGGACAACTTTAAGTGCACTACAAGCATACTTTTGAAAGTATGCTCCAAACACGCTTTTCATGCATTCGTATGGCATTAATAGTGTGCTCGAGTACACTTCTATAACATTTTATTGTTACTAGAAGTACAATAAAAGTATATTAACTTCATGCTTCTTTGGACTACATTGGAACATTTTAAGTATGTAAAAAGTATATCATATTAAGTATTGTAAATATATAACAGGTATGCTTGAAGTATATTTACAGTACACTCCCAAGTACAACAAATAATATAAATGTAATACTACAATCCATGCTGGTTCTCAGAGCTTGTACATTACACACAGCCACATGTCACAGTAGTGATACAGTATGCATGCCTAGCACGACTGACATTTACAATCATTGCATTATTACAGAGATTACAGGTACGCATTTCACTTTATTTCATTCTTGTTCTACCTTCCTGTGGTTGATCATTTGAATTGATCACGAATGGTGACCCTTGATTCCTTGTTTGAACAACTAGTTCCAACTTACCTCTCACCAAGATATCATGGGAAGTGTGAGTCTATATATACCAGAACATATATGTGACCATCATAATGACGGTGGGAACATGGCCATTTTTTGTGTACCACTTTAAAATGTTAAAACTCCTACAATAAATGCAGAATATAACAATGAGTAATATTTTCATGCAAACCAAAGATATTCCTTAGAGGTAAATGGATTTCTGTTTGAGAAATTTAGCTCCAAGAAGTACATTGCATGATGGTACATGCATGATGATGCATGATGGGCAAATGCACTTTGTGTAAGCACACTTTGAATCAGGGCCGGTTTTTAGCATAGGCCGGCTAGGCGGTCGCCTAGAGCGCCATGTGAAGAAGGGGCGCCGAAATGGCGCTCTCCTATGCGTAATTTTGCGATATGAAGTTTTTTTTTATGAAGTCGCAATCAACAAAGAGTGGCGAAAGCGCTCCTCACGGCAAAGCGCCCCTCAGCCAATAGTAATATCGCTTCCAACTGTCTCTGGGAAGTCTGTGAACCAATAAACAGACAGTTCTGAGAAAGGGGGCGGGACGAGTGACAGCCTGCGCTCTATTTTGAATTTGGAGACTCACTGGAGAGACAGAGAGGGCAAGCGCAAACAATAGTGCTGCTCTGCTGGATGGAGATTATTATGTTCTCATTAAACCACTCATTGCATGATGCAGGAGTTTCAGAGGGTGTTTTGGAACTATGTGATTTAATCAGCAACCGTTTGTGATTATGGAAAGCCTAATAGTTATGAGGTTACTATTTGGAATTAGAGAGAAAAAGAGCTTTGTTTTTGATCAGAGAAATCGCTAGTTAGCATGCTAACATTAGCCAAGTATGCCAAGCAATGAAATCCAGTAAAGTAGCTGTTAGTAGCCTACTCACTACTCACGAACACCCACCTGATATCATAATAGGCCTACTTGCTTAGGTTGACAAGCAATGTAAAGTAAGACTGGTGCAATGTTTAAAACAATTTTAGCTGCCATATCTCCTTCCATCCACATGAATTACCTGCTTGTTGTAAGCTTAAAAAACATTAATTTCCAGACCAGAATGACATAGCCTACATTAATCATGTAACAGAACCATGCACAGCAGACAAGTGAGGCTATTTACTATATTTTGTATATTATGAAATTCAATAGCGTGACAGCTCTTCTCCCTTTCTCTCACCCTGTCCCTCCAGTTCAAACACATAGATAGCCCCCTTCTCATTCTCCTACTCACAAATGCACCACTATTTCCAGTCCAGAAATGAAATTGGTTTGGAAGACAGCACAAATGTGTAGCTTATTAAAATTGTTATGCTGCCATGCTTTGTGATGCTGTAGGTAGTGTAGATCAATGCAGACCTCCTTGGTAGGCTTATTGTCTACACATGCATTTTACATGCAAATGTAGGCCTACTGTATCACTCTCCTGGCATTTCAATTTCACGTTACAATTCAAACACATTGATAACCTCCATCTCATCTGGGGTTGGGGGCCCCACCACCATCACATCCAACATACCACACAGTGAAGCTACTTTCATGCGACTCAATCTGATGTGTTGGTCGCCTGTCAAAAAGAACCACAAATCCATTTGATGAAAAACGGTTATTGTTCTTGATGCTATTTAGTTAAGCTTACTACGGATATTACTCTTGTGATCTGTAAGGTATAAAAAAAGAGGGTTGGGGGGGGGGGGGAGGGCAGAACTCAAACTCGCCTAGGGCACCAAATAAACCAGAACCGGCCCTGCTTTGAATATATTTGGATGAAGCACAATCATAGTGCACTTAGAAAAAGTATACTTCCAATATGTTAAAGTGATTTACTTTAAAGCGCACTATAGAAAATCACACTTCGAAGTCACTTGGGTGAAGTATAATCAAAGTGCACTTAAAAAAAGTGCAATTGCAATATGTTATTAAAAAATACACTTTTAGTAAGTTCACTATTAGAACACTATTAGTATATTCCTCTAAATACACTTTAGCCAAACATCTTCTAAGTGCACTTTATGTATGGTTCGCAAAGTGTACTTTCTTTGAGAGCAACTTAATTACATCTAATTTTAAGTACACTTTAAATAAGCATATTGTAAACATACTTTTTCTTAGCACAAAAAGTGTGAGTGCGCTTTTAACATGCTAAGTACACTTCAGTCGTGCTTTTATTGTACTAAATTGAACCACTTTTTCACCTGGGATGGTTAACCCGCCTCCCTTGGTTTGCTTATGGTTGTTTGCTTCCCGACAAAGTGAAAGGAGTTCCCGTATATGCGGGAACTCAGAAAGTACTTGCATTGGTCTTGACCTGACTAGTTGCAACGCCAAAGGTGTTGCGTCACTAGGAGGGCGCCGCCTGACTAAAGGCTAGGTGGCTTTTCACTCCTTTCCCATCCCACTCCCACAGCAAAAATCCCATCACGTCCCAATCCTCCGCTGGAGTAAAAATTCAAATGAATCCCATCCTTTCCCACCCCTGTAGGGTAACTAACGATTCTGTCAGGCGGCAACTGCGGCCTAATGTTTAATCGTTGAAACTTGGAACTTGAACATGACATCTGAAGGTTGAGGCCCTGCCGTGGCCAAACGGTAGGGCACTCGCCTGCCATGCGGCTAACCCGTGTTTGATTCCCGGCCTGGGTCCTTTGCCGACCCCTCCCCGTCTCTCTCCCAATTCGCCTCCTGTCCACCTCTCACACTGTCCTGTCATATAAAGTCAAATGCAGTGTCCTTCATGGCAGGAGTGCTCTTGATATACGTAGGTGTAACGGTAACACTTTATATCAATGTCTGCTTATAAAGACTTGGTAATCAATTAACTAATGATGAACAAAACATTAACAAATATTTGTATTATTAGCTACATTTTGTTCATAGTTTATAAAATATCTACAAATACTATGTTCATGATTTCACAATTATTTTAACGGAATATTATTAGTCATTTACAAACAATTTGTAAATGTTTGATGAATATAAAATATTAACATAACATTTACAAACATTTACAAGTCATTTACAAACATTTGTTAATGCTTTATGACTTCCGGCGGCGGCGCACGTAGGTTGCAGCAGCCCCTTGCTTTCCCAACTTTCAGTGTTTATTTGTGTTAAAATGTGTCTTTCGAAATGCCTATCGTCGGAAAATATAAGCAGACATTAACCCCTTAGCGAAGCACTATGGCTCTCTGTTATGTTGTTATGTTGTAGTTAAGCATGTTCAGCAAGTGAATAGGGTCGCCGGCGACCCCTGCTGCAGTAAGAGGCTACTATAAAGTGTTACCGGTGTAACTGAAGTGTTCCTGCATGTGCAGTCCGCCACTCAGAGCTCGAACTTGCCACCTACTGTACCAGTCAACGCATCAGTTTGGGCATGGGCGGCACAGCACGATACTGCTGAGCTAAAGGACCAGTCTGACGGTGCAAGCGCGAGACGTCCACTTAACGTGTCCGGTATCAGTTCGAAACGGTTAGAATACATGAAAACAGATCATGCCTTGCACACAGGAGCGTGGTGTAAGCGCGGCGCATGTCCGGACCCACCAGCGGCAGACCGGACATGTTCACAATGCTTCTTGAAAATAGAACTGAAGTCTATTTTCCTATGCGTACGTCAGCGTGCAATGAGCGCGTTCCATTGAAAATGAATTGCTGCTGCCCGCGGATCGAACGTGGACGCTGACTGTGCAGTGTGAAAGGCAGCCCGCCAACCACTCGGACTCGGGATGCTCCCGGACACATTAAGCGAACGCGAATATCGTGAATAATAATATAGTGTGAATCCACCGTGATAGGGTGTTTTTTGGGGAGGGAGGTTTACTAGCGTTCGCGCAACACTCCTCTGTTGCATACGGTAGGCACCTACTGTAACGGTACTGCAACCAGTGTAGTGTATTGGTTTCGGACTATAACCAATAGGCCAACTCATAACTTTAAGTCACTTTGGATAAAAGCGTTAGCTACGGTAGGCCTATGTGTAACGTAATGATGTTGCAGGTTAAAGACCAAACGTGGACTGTGGGGGTATCAGAGGCCTCGGAAGATGATGCCAGCTATATCATACAAGCTGAAAGATCAACTGCAATGTCTCCTAAGACTAAGGCCAAATCCGAAATGTTGGAAGCTTACAAAGAGCATACATTTTGGAAACAGCATACAGTGTGTGTGGGAGCCATGCAGGAAGCAGTGTGTTCCTGAGCCTGCAATCTCCGCTATCACATTGAGCTTTGTTCACTGGACTGATCAAAACCTGCTGCCTGCTTGTTTTATCCAGCTTAGCCCCCAAACCTTGCCCCCCGTATGGAGGGGTATCTCTTCTCTTTTGTCTTTCTAGAAATTTTACTCAAACATTCATTACCTGTCATAGAGTCTTGAGTATTTTTGTGATTATGCAGTATAAAGGGATTTCTTACTCTTTTTTAGAGGTTTTAATCACATGTGTGATCGTTCTCAGAGAAGTAGTTTTTCTCTGAAGTTAAAGCAAATCCATCTTCAAAATTAAAGCATTCGTTCTATTTCAATGATTAGTTTCTCGTTCTATTAAAGAGGAGGAAATCTTGTTGAGTTATTGAAGTGCTCACCAGGCCTTTTCTGGAACACAACTACTTGTCCCGAAAATGTAATTTCGGAGAAGCTTTTCACATGTTGAACATGCATAAAGGCTGATAAAACCTAATCCTAGTTTAGTTATACATTTTAAAAAGCCACTTCAATTACTTTTTGCACACATACACACATACACACATGCACACATGCACACCGCATACACACACTCACACACACACATGCAGACGCGCACAAATACACACACACACACACACACACACACACACACACACACACACACACACACACACACACACACACACACACACACACACACACACACAATTGCCTATCTATGCACTTTTAGCTTTACTAGTATAACAACATAATTACCAAGAAAAACAATGTCAGATTTGTGGGGCCCACAATTAGGGCTCCACAAAAGACCCCTTTCAGAATTTTTCTTAGTGGATACATCCGCTCGACAATGATAATTGGGCAAAAGCACGCACATTTCTTTGGGTCAGTGCATCTTGAAATCTTGGCAAATTTGGCTTGCATTTTTTTTTCTTCGTTTTTGTTTTGTTGTTAAAATGTGCACTCACAAACACACATGCCATGGGTTGTTTTGTCATAATGTTATATCTCACCAATGTTAAATAAGATGACGGTCAAAAATGGTAAAAAAAAATATATATATTGATTATTGGCCATCATCTTGTGTATATATTAGTCCATTTTTGACCATTTATTTATCATTGGTGAGATATAAAATTATGACAAAACAGCACATGACGTGTTTGTGCGAGCGCACGTTTTGCCAACAACATGAACAAAGAAAAAAAAATGTATACTGGTACACATACGCTAAAATATATACTAAAATCAGGTCCAGTTATCAGCATATTATTCACATGCAGAGTGTTGCTTTCAAAATTATGTGAATGACTTCCTACTGAGAGGCATCAATACGAGTAATCCTGCTGCATTATGGTCAAGTAAGACAAAAACCTCCGTCTGACAAGCCCTCCCATTACTGCCCATTCACTGGCTCAACATGTCAAGCAGGGTGTCTGTATGAAACATGTGTGTTTGTGGACCAAATTGAGGCAATATTTTGAAGCGAGATCCGCCTTCAAGTGAGCCACAATGCGTCAACAGTGGCCTAATCGCTGGTGTACAAATTCAATTTGGACAAACGATGGGCATGATGTCAGTTAGATGACAAAGCACTTGTGTTCGGGCCGTCTTAAATGGCTAATCCTTCTGTTTTGGTGGTGAAGAATAGAATAGAATAGAATGTCCAGAGGAGAAAATGTTGTGATGGCTATCTGACCTCCCTTTGGAATGTCAGCACACTTGGCAAAACTAAATCCTGCTTTGTTTGGCAATCAGCTCAGCATGGAAGAACCCCAATACACAAGGCCTAAACCAGATTTCAATGGGCTGTGTAATAAATCACTATGTGCTGTTTGTTACTATGCACAATGCCATCCGGGATATCGTGAGATGAGTTAATAATGTAACATTATAAAGTCAAGATACCGGAAATGCTGGTTTTAATCGGAGTCAGAGAGGGATCAACATGACAACAATACCTTCTGTTTTCTATTAGTCTTACATTCGTCTAGTCTACATTAGTCTATACATTCTCTTTTAGTGAATTCCTTGAAATGTAGACATATTTTATTGTTTCATTTAAGCCATGCCGTTGTTCTTGCTTGAACACAGTTTAAAAAAAAAAAAATAGATGAGATGAGATGAGATGATAGGTTTTTATTCAATATCTTTGCAGGTGAGAAAGACATAGAGCGATTGATTGATTAACATTTGATATTGAAAGGGAGAAAGCCCTAAAAAAGCTGCATGAAGCTGCTTAACCGCAGCTTTTAAACGACTCTCCCCCCACAAAGCACACCCAGGGCTGATCTCAAAGAGGCACTGATGATCTTCGCTGGGTTCAAGCCGGCACATCAATATTAAACATTAATGATGCAGGTGTAACCGCTAACAATGCTGGTATAATAGAGTGCTGGCTCTGTTACTGTAGATCAGTGATTCTCAAAGTGTGGTCCGGGGACCACTTGTGGTCCGTGACAGAGCTCAGGTGGGCTGCGAGGGAATTTCTACTTTTCCAAGACAAGCTAGCAGGCTATATCTGTAACATAATTACAAAGCTAAACATAGCTGAAGTATTATTTTCTCCACAATAAGACAGGCAATGTAATGTGAATAAAAAGTAAGTGATCTGCACTGAAATTAGCATCCGTCAACAGTCAGTTTAGTTGACAGGTGGTCCCTGAACATTTTTGGGGGGACAAAGTGGTCCTCGGTCTGAAAAAGTTTGAGAAACACTGCTGTAGATGTAGATACACATGCGCTTGCCTGTTGTATTCATCTGCACTGATCTTAGATGATCATTAGACAAATGTCTGTTGATTAAACTGTTCATAATTTTCACCACCAGCATCCATTTCAAACAATCCTATTTATGACTATGTACATGAACACGATCAGGCCCAATCTCCATATTTATGCGCCATCTTGGACCTAATCAGAGACAAACACAGTTCAGAATTGCTCGTCTTTCACTAGCTATGAAAACCGCTGTGTGGGTATTGCATTGTTAGCGATACACTTTTCTTCCCTGCATGGGAGCAGGAGGAAGAAGGAAGGGTGGAGAAATCTCCCACAGTGGACCCAGCTTACAATAATGTTTTTCACAAGATGAGCTGTCAAACCCAGCAGCCCAAGACTGACAACTGTAGCCTGATCAGCAGCAGAAGCAAATTAGGAGGCACCAATTTGCTCTTTGCAGATTTCAGGATGACTGTCTACTTGGAAATGAGCGAATGCTAATAGCTGGAAGCAGATAGCTTGACTGATATATTGAAAGCTTGTGTTTTAAAAAGAAAAGAAAAAAACTATTCTAGCCACACTTTCCTCCACTCCTCTAATGCAAAGAGAGACAGCTCTGTGTCATGTGTCTTATCCTGTACTATGCTATAAAGCATTGTAATGGCTGAAAGAATGCTTTTTAAGCAATATCGAGCAATTTTCGTCTCACTCATCTGACAGGTTGGCAGCAGATTTGTCTCATGTAAAGAACTACAGAGAGATGCAAATGTGCTTTAGTGTGGTTTCAGCCCCTAGAGTGCAGCTATGTGAATCCGGAATATGATGATGACCCACTGAAACAATTAATAAGGAAACCCGTTTTTTAATGTAGAAAAAAACCTACTCTGCTTCAAAGATTTAAAAAAAATCAATCACCACATCCTAACACCATTAAATAAAGGTATAGTAGAGCTAGTTTATACTGGACAAAATATGAAAGCAAAGAACTTTGCCGCTGTATCCAATTTTAGCAGCAGATTAAATGTATGAAACAACTTTGACCTTTATTGATGTACTTGGGGCCTTTGAAAGCACGCTCCACGCTGATGGTAACACCGTAAGCAGCGTAATGCCTTTCACTCTCCCATTCGGCAGATAATCACAAACTTCCTTGAGTAGCGTGTGGGGGCCATGGCTGGACTGGCCACATAGGGCATACAGGGCATTAGCTCGGTGGTCTGCTGATGATTTTGGCCTGGCCTTCCCCTGACTGCGATCAGTCCTTGTACTGCTACAGTGTCTGAAACAATCAGATATACAGTAAAAAATTTGGGCAGCCATGGCCTAGTAGTTAGAGAGATGGTATATCAATCTAGGAGTTGCAGGTTCGAATCCCCTCTGACCTCTCCCTACATATACATCCATGGCTGAAGTGCCCTAGCAAGGCACCTAACCCCACATTGCTCCAGGGACTGTAACCAATACCCTGAAAAATAATAACTGTTGAATAAAATGAAAGTGTCAGCTAAGTGCAATGTAATGTAATGTAATGTAATGTCAACAGCATTATGGCTGTTGCAAAGTAGTTCATATTAGATGGCTAAAAAATGTTGACAAAGGCTTCAATGGCCGGTGGACCAGTCTGTAGCTGAAAATGCCCGGCCCAATTTTTTTCTCCCGTCATCTTATTTCGACCCATTTTTTTTTCGCTGTGACGGGAGATGCAGGGTGACTAAGGAGGGGATGGGGTCAAAATGTACTCTGACAATCTAGAACTCACTGAATGGTGACTTGGGTGATGATGTCAAAGTTAAAAATGTATCCAAAAAAAAGAGTGGGAAAAAAAGAGGAAAAAAATCCTTTCAAATTCTCCTCAACCCTAACTTAAAGTATGTCAAAAGGGCCGCCGGGTGGTGTGAGTGTCATTGTTCAGTCCTGTGCTACCTTTGTAGATGAAGGACCCCCCCCCACAGCCCCCGCCACACCACACCACCCCCTCTGCATACCATCTCCAGGCTCCCCATTATGTGGTGCTACTGCTGATACTGCTGCTGCCACGGCCACTGCAGAGGGGCCTATTATGTGTGTGCAGTGCGTGGTGAAAGGGACAGGGACATTATCACAGCAGGTTGTGTGTGTGTGTGTGTGTTGGTGTGTGTGTGTGTGTGTGTGTGTGTGTGTGTGTGTGTGTGTGTGTGTGTGTGTGTGTGTGTGTGTGTGTGTGTGTGTGTGTGTGTGTGTGTGTGTGAGTCGTGTGTGTGTGTGTTGGTGTGTGTGTGTGTGTGTGTGTGTGTGTGTTGGTGTGTGTGTGCGTGTGAGGCGTGCGTGTGTGTGTGTGTGTGGGCGCGCACGAGGCCAACAAAAAGAACGAAGAAGAAAAAACTGCACGCATATTTGCCCAGATGTCAAGATGTACTGACCCTAAGAAAATTTGCACAAGACCTTTAATTCTTACAACAGAGTCCCCACGCTCGCGCAAGAAAGGAGTAAATGAGTATATATGTGGAAAGGCCATGGCCAGAGCCCTCCACAGCATTTCATAGATTCCTGGCATTCTCATGGCTGCAGCGTGCTACCCAGTGGCACAGCGCACGCAATTAGCAGAACTGTTGCTATGACACAGGTGATGACGTCATAGTAGAGAAAGAGGGGGGAAACACTGCTAACAGTATTTAGCAATCTCATGGCAGATCAGAACTTTGAGGCTGGTATAGATAGATAGATAGATAGATAGATAGATAGATAGATAGATAGATAGATAGATAGATAGATAGATAGATAGATAGATAGATAGATAGACAGACAGATAGATAGAGATACTTGAGTCTAGAGAATGACTTCACAGAATGATGATACTGTGTAGTATATATAATAACACTGACCAACTGACACGCTGACTTATAGAGTCGTTGCACGCGGCTAAAAAGGCTGCTCGCAGCAACAGGGCACTAATTCCTAATTTCTTGCCATTTTTCATGGTAATATTGCAACTCCGGATGATAGCTACACTTTTTTTTAACACCTACTCAATTCATCAAAGCATGTTGTCTGTGGGCTGGGGGTGGTTCTTGCCCACACAGAATCTGCTGCTGCAACATGAATCAGCAGGGGCAGTGGAGACACACACACACACGCACGCAAGCACACACACACACGCACACACACTCACGCACGCACGCACATACTCACACACACACACACACACAGGCAAACGTTACTACATAAACAGATACCCATACCGCACTGACACTTGCATGCACATGTGCACACACACACACACACACACACACACACACACACGCACACACACGCACACACACACGCACACACACGCACACACACACACACACACACACACACACACACACACACACACAGAGAAATGGATGAACATACAGAAATTTACCATTTCAAACTGTGACCATGAAGAGTTTTTTTATACACTTGGGAAATACATTTTTTTGGGCTTGAGTACATGAACTCGGCTGCATGTGTTACAAAATGAAACACAGCTCAGCTTGAATGGCGAAATGCGATCGCCTATCAAACAAGTCAAGTGCGTTTTGGCCCTCTGAGTGTTCCGCTTTTGAAATTTCACTCCGAGACTGTTAACAAGCATTATTCATTAGTGATGGCCTTCTTACGGAGAGAGGGTACAGTGAAAAGAATCTCTGTAGGGATGCACCGATACCAATTTTTTGAAAACCATTACAAGTACGAGTACATTAATATGTGTAATTGCCGATACCGAGTATCGATACCGATACCTTTTACCACCAAAATACAATGATGATAAATGCATGGCCTTTTTTTTCCACCTGTGATATTTTTATTGTCCATTTCCATGTAGATTTAAATGTTAGTAAATGTATGAGGTGGCACTTTTTTCCATTATGCTTTCAAGTCCACAGAACGTGACAAGATTTTGCATTGTTTTCTGTAATAGCAGAATCGTTCCTGGTATCGGCAAGTGCTTGACGAGTACGAGTATAATGAGCAGTATCAGGTACCGATACCGATAACAGTATCGGTATCGGTGCATCCCTAAATTTCTGAGAGCAAATCTGAGTGTCCACCATCCAAAGTGAGGAGTGTTGAAAAGCTTCAAATAGTTCACGCATTGCTCAACTATCTGGTCCTCTCAGGTGTAAACCTTCATGCTTCCCTCGCTGGATTCTGCGCGTGGCTGGAATATCAAACATTCCGGACATTTCTGGAATATCTTCAGCAATGTTTCATGTTTGTAGCTGTGAGGTTTTGAATCTGAAGTACAGCATCACTGGGGGGATATAAAAAATTGATGATTTCACAAATGAATACCTGTGCAACTGTGTAATAATAACTGCATTTAACTGTAATAAGGCCCAAACATAAATTATTTCATACTCTGGTACAGACCATACAATAATAGTAATATACAAGAAATAATACCGCACGCTTAGGGACATCAGTCGCAAAAGGCTCAATCCGTTCACTGAAGTAGGCTACAACAGTTTTGGGTTTGGCATTGTAAGCCAGGGAAACAGGCTTACAGGGAACAGAGATTGCAGCTTCCGGGTGAGGTTGCAGCATAAGGCTGTGATACAGTAAGTCTTCCCAGTTCTGTCAGAACCATTTTAGTCAAGAAACACAAAAGAAGATTCTGAATGACATTTCTTTATTGTAAACTATGAATTACATTTCGCAGTATGGCTCTGTTCAGACTCAGAGGACCCCCCCCCCCATTTTCCATGAGTACACTGGAAAAGCAGCAAGTCAGGAGGCAGCAGCAGTTTGGGGAATTCTCACCCCCAGCAGGACAGGATGAGATAGATATTGCCCCCATGAACAGAGCCAGGCGACATGACAAGAGAACATGCCATGTCATACACGACAAGTCGGCGCAAGGGAGGCGCTGAGTAGTACAAGCCAAGCAGCATATGGTTGAGAGGAAGGGGGTAAACTTTAAAGGGCGTGCCAAAGCTGTGTGACCAATCGCTAGGGAAGAAAGCTGAGGGGATACACCTGGCTCAATCAGTAATGGATGAGAGATGAAGGGGAGGGCGGCAAGATTGTTGACCACCATGGTGTGGTCAGAACTGACGTTAACACTTTAATTAAATTTAATGGAAATGCAACATTTAGTCACTTTGATAAACTTAAAATCACATTTCCAAAACTGTTGAAGGGATTCATCCACAGGTTTTCCTCCACAGTATCTTGGACCCTTACCCACTTTGCATTATATAATATGAATTTACCTTGAAGCAAACATACATTGATTTGATCGCTTTTTTGGGGTTTTTTCTTTACATAAATAACGACCACAGAAAAGTGTACTATCAAAGATTTAGCATACTACATGTCACCAATACAACAAAGTGTGATCACTTCCGGTCACCTACTGTAAATGGGCATGACAGTCCCATTGAACTTCATTCATTTTGAACCCCCCAAATAGTCACCTAAAGAGGCATGGCAGCAATGATGGCAGCTTAGAACCTTACATCATATAGTGATTCCAGACTAAACACCATGAACGGTCTCTTCTCTTAATTTGATTGAACACACACGTACACACACACGTACACACGTACACACACACACACACACACACACACACACACACACACACACACACACACACACAGACACACACACACACACAGACACCTTTTATTTTTATTTTTATTTCTTCTTCTCCTTCCTTCTGCACACTTGTTTTGCACAGGCCACGCATTTCAATTCAAGTGACACGAAAGTGTCTCTATGTACATGACAAATAGATATCCTTCAATCCTTATCAATTGTCCGATATTATGTCAACCTTTGCCAATTAACCCATTGATGCTGGATGTTGCGTTGCGCAACATTGGCCCTGGTGCTGAGCTGCATTACACAACATTCAGGCTCATGAGATTGAAGACAATAAAAATTACAAATCTTGGTATGTTACTGTACAGATGAATGAACACATTCTAATGCAAGATGAGGGTCTTAGTGTTTAAAGGAAACGTATGGCATGTTTTTAGAGTATGCATATTCAGCACCCACTTTTGCAAGTGCTGTTGGCATCAATGGGTTAAGAGACCTTCCAGGATCAACTTTGAGTAGGCCTTCATAGTAGTACTTTTGTTCTTTGGTTGCCCCACAGGTAGTAAGTGGTAATGGTATTACCTCATGTTTGAACTCTAATGAGACTGTCTGCGCCTCCAAACTTCCTTTGTGCATTTGAAGTCCATGACGGAGGGCAAAAAAGTGAATTTAGAAGCACCTTTCATCCCATAGGTTAGAAGATGATGAACGACTGAAACCGTTTGGGAAACATTATCTCAATGTCTTAATGCCACAAAAAAACTTTATTACTTTACTCTACTTTACTTTAAGAGGAAATGTCCATTAGAGGTCTTATAACTTTTCCCATAATGCTCAGATATTTAATGTGATGGAGTGGCATCATTACTGTCTGTAAAGTTACTGCGTGCCATCGCTAAGGTTACAGTGAGCCATTACTTATCAGCTGAGGATGTGCTCCGATTGTCATTGCAGCAAACCATCTCATTGGTGTTCCGGTCAGAGTGCATGTTTTGGCACCGCAGAGACCTGTGTTCGTTCGAGGGCATACGGGGAGACGACTCTCCCTCAAGGATGGATTACTGCAAGGGCCTACCGGGCCCAGGCCCAGGGGCCCAAGAGTCCAGAGGGCCCTGAAGCCCAATCCTCTAAATTTCCATTCTCATGTTGTGTAAAATCACACTTTTAACAACTCAAAACACCTGAATGCCCGACAATATAGGGTCTCTAACATCTGGAGGGGGCCCTTTCTTGTTGTCTGGCCCAGGGGCCCATGGAGTCATGATCCGTTCCTGCTCTCTCTGTCTTGCCCTTCTTCGCTATGCACAGCCCCAAGGCTTCAAATATATGTGACAGGCCTTTTTTTCACTTTCTGGAGTCAGCCTCTCTTCACCTCTGGCGGGGCGACTGACTGCAGGGATCGGTAAATAAGATGACGCAACAACAACGATGCACGATGACACGATTAGTTTTCAGGGAAAAGCGGATGCCGTGAAATGGGCCCTCTGTTTTGCATCACGCTTTTCTGTGAGGATGTGAGGCGGGCGGGCAGGCGGCGTCTGGACAGAGACGGAGACAGAGACAGAGAGAGGGGCAATCGACTGTTTACAGCTGTCAGAGAGAAAGACAGCAGAGCAGAGGCACTTCGCCGGCGTCTGCAACTCTTTTCAAGTGATTTCTGTATGACAGTAATGTTCCATACGCGGGAAAGGAGCTATTAAATTTCTTTTTTTGGGGGGGGGGGCTTGTTTGTGTGGGGGGTGGAGGAGGAAGACGTTGCATCCAAAATACAATACCCGGTGAAGTGAAGTCAGAATTACAAGGACTTTAAAAATCATTTTCGTTATTGTGGCACACAAGGAGATCCTTTCTGAATAATTCATGGCTAACACCAAGGAACCTGGAGGAAGACATCTTTGATTCCATATACCTGTAGCCTTGTGAGTTCTTCTTCTGCAGTGATTTCCCGAGGCTGACGAGAGAGAGAGAGAGAGAGAGAGAGAGAGAGAGAGAGAGGGAGAGGGAGAGAGAGAGAGAGACTCTGGACAACACTGTTCTTGGGGGTGGCTGCATCTAAGGCTTTCTTGAGAGGACCAAAGTGCTGCCTCGTGTTGTTTGTGTTGTGCAGGTCAAATGCGCTGAAAAGATTGCCACTGAAAATAACCATGACCTTGCGAAGACCTTGAAAAGTTAGGCAGGCAGTCAGGTGCTTGTGGCCGTCCACCCTCCTACATCTTTGACAACCGTTTCAGAATGTGAAAAGGAGCAACACTTCTTTCAATTCAAAGGGGTAGAAAGACATGGTTTTTCCTTGCAGACATAATTATTGTAGGTTTTTTGTCATAAAAGGAATCCCAGTAGAAATAGCCTTGTGTGTTTACATTAATAACTGTACAGAAGCTGGGAAATTTGCCATTTTTTTGCTGTCATCGTTCTACCTTTTCTTCTCGTTCAGACTCTTGTGTAGCGCGCAGCAACCATCACAGTCAATTATCACACTGGGCTCTTTTCTAATCACTGAAATACAGACACTGTACTGACACAACAGGCTCCGAACGGGGTGTGTGCTGCATCAGAGAACACAGCAGAGGAAAGTGAAAAAACACAGAGAACAGAAAACATTCATTTTCTCTTGTTTCTTTAGAGATATTGAAATAAACAGACACGGGGATCTCAGGGGTGGAAGTAAACAGACACATCTCTTTTGGGAGATTCTGCCATGTTACCAGCCAGACACTTGTAATGAGTCTTCGAGTCTGTCAGTCGCAAAAACAACACACATTCTGTACTATCAAGGTCCTTTTTGCTTTATGTAGTTGTATTTAGCTGTAACACCAACTTCAGTTGAATGCAACTGCAGTCAGTCCTAGGCTGGGTTATTGGTTTTAAACTTAAATTAGGCCTACCTAATGTGCCTTAATTAAAGTGACCAAATGGACCTCAATTAAATTTGGCTGAAATCCAAGCTAAAAACACAATTTTATTACACTGCTGATATTGAAATAGGAATGTCCCAAACAACATAAGGTGGTATGTCCCCATTTTCCACCTTTTAACTCTGATCACATTTGCTTTGCCTAAATATCCACACTGGTGAAGATTTTGCAAACAAACATACACGGCTCAGGTTAAGCAGTGTCAAGTGTGTGGAAGCGTCAGCTATAGCATATAGGTTAGTCATCAATAAGGAAAGACAGGCATGCTGTGTTGCTGTCTCCTCCTAGTAAAGCTGGTTCACAGAGTCCATTCTCTGGCTGACAAAGAAAGTCAAACTTTTTGGTCTTGCAACACTGTTGCTTTTTTGACAGCTGCCTGCCACAATGTGAGCAAAACACAATTTGACACAAAAGTTTGCTGAAATACGCAGAGTCCTGTCGTTTCCTCAGTGAAAAGAGAAGCCATATTGTACTGCTCACTGAAATGACACCTGTAGGGCGAATTCTGAATTCATTGTCACCATTCTAGTTTGTGCCCAGTGAAGTAATCTTATTTCCGCATCTTCTGTGAGATTTCAGAGGCATACTTCCACTGGCCTTTTGTCATCTCATGGTCCTCCATGTCCACAGGAAAAGACTCCTTCAGTGGATATACAATGTAGTTGTGGACATTGTCAAGTGTTTTCTTTATGTTCTCGAACAGATTATATGTTCATGTACTGTATGTTAGCATTCTGAAAAGGTCCTTAAAGGACACTGTGTAACATTTTTAGTTGTTTATTTCCAGAATTCATGCTACCCATTCTGAGGTTTCTTCCTGACTATAGGGGGTCTTTTTTCTCAGACCTCACTGAGCTTTTTTTTTTTCCCCTTACAAACTATGAATCAAGCGAAAGGGAGTTTTTCCTCACCCCTGATGCCACCAGGGGCCGCACATGAGCGCCCAATCTCTGTGTGACTATCTATGACTTATGATAGGCCCAGCCACTATGGACCTTACACATCTAAGAATCCTGGTCCTAACCTACGTTGACCTTATGACTCTACATTCTCTGTCTATCTCTTCTTCCTCTGCCTTCCTGCTTTTTCTACCTCTCCTCTATACCTCTCCTTTTAAATCTATCTCTAACAATGTTTTTTTTTCCCATTTGTTAAGGGACTGTACGTTATTTACCGGGGGGGGGGGGGCTGGTGCGCTGGAAGTCCAGTCAAAAAAAAAATCATGGCCCTCCCCCTACAGGTAAAAAAAAATAATATGTAAAATTGGTAGATGAACAACCATCATGAGAACAGTCAGAGTAGCCTACATCAAGCTATTATGTGCTATCGATATCAGTGGATACCTATGAGAAGCCGCTAGAATCTACCTCTGCGGCTGCATGGGATGCCTTTTAACTCCACTGTCACCAAGACAAATTGCCTTCACTATTGTTTTTACGTGTTAAGTAATAATAATGATAATAATAAAAACTTCCATTTCAATACCAATGTCCGAGTTGTTACTACTGTAAACTACAAAGTGGAGAGAGTTTCCCCACCGCAGCTTCAATATTTCCCTGCTCGACAAGCAGCGCCTTTCACAAAGTACAGTAGCGAAGCCAGGGACGCAGGAACTGGTTTTGACCAGGGGGTGCTGTGAAAAAAATCTGTTTTTTAGATGCAATTTCCTGCGTTCTAATCAATTTTAGGGTGAGGAATGGCGAATCACATCTGAATAACTTCCTCATGTTTTATGTAGCCTAAACAAGGATGGGTAGATTTACCTTTTTGTTAAACATCTCACTTTGACATTATTAATTTAAGTTCTTCTTGCGGAAGGGAAACGCGCACCTGATGTGGAGGTGAGGGCGTGTTCAAGAGCAAATCGCGCTGCCTTGACAGTTTGTCTCAGCATGGGCAGTGTGCAATGTGTGAAATTAGAAGAAATGCTTTGACTAGGCTATGCGATGCACTCGTGAGAGGTGACCGGGCTTTCAAATAATTTAGATTTTCTTGCAATTGCGACTGTGGATCTCAAGGTGCATCTCGATCAGGACCCCTGTCCTGTCTCCCAGACCGCGCATAAAAGCACGCACGCACACACACACAGGCATAGCTCTACCTTCCCGAATGTGATTACACTTTGACGGCCAAAGAGTCCGGGATGTGATCGGAGCAAGAAGTAGGCTAAGCGCCAAAGCAGCTCGAGCCATTGCTGGCTATTGATACAGGGAGAGTGAGAAATCCACCTTTAGTTTGCATTTAACGTAGGCCATATTTAAGACGCATTAATAGGTGGTGCTGGTGGTCAAATCAGCAAAATGGAACAAATTGCCAAAACAGAACCAGTACAACATTCCAAAACATTCAACTGTAGCACAGCAATTACACACCGCGGCAATTAACACACCATCGGCTGTGCTCTCCTTCAGATTCACCCCATAGCCAACTCCGAGGCTAAGCTAGACTACTTCACCAGCAACAGGCAAGACCTAGCATACCAATACACGCTTCTACGAATCCAATCTCCACAGCAAGAAACAAAAGTCACTTCTTACCTGACACGATGCACAACTTTGGTGACATTCCCTTCTCCCGTCACGCTTTAAATGTAGGCTACACAATTCCTTGCTTAGTTGGTCCGTTTTTGTTCACCAAAGTGACGAGACTTCTCTTCACAACAAGTTAGCTCCTCCAATGGTTTCAAGACCGTATGATGCATGGCCAACACATCGCCGTTAATACCACTGTTATTACTACCTTGACACCACAAGCTAAACAAAACAAAATCTCCCGCGTCACTGCACCGTGTTCTACCAAAGTAGGCCTAGGTAGGCATAGGCCTACTGTTCACTCCGGTCTGGTGTCTAAAAGTTTTTTGAACACAGATGTAAAGCACACGGCGGTGCCAATAAATAAAATCATGACTTACCAGAAGCTGTGACCACCAGTTGACTACAACACCTCTCCAAAATTCCTCTGGAAATGCCCATCCAATTCGTTGTCAAAACTTCCCAAACTGTTTAGCCCATATAGTTCACCTCAGCTAGTTATTTGCTCACGGGCATTTTCTATGATGCTCAATGTTCCCGTAGCACTAGCAATAGGCCTACAGTGAAAGAGAGTCAGCGCGGGCAATCTACAGTAGCTGCACCTGATAGTTTTTTGACTACAGATACACGCTTCAGTGCTATAGTATGCACCGGGACCTTGCATCGCAAAGCGATGTGTTTCAGAGCATTTTTATTATTATTTTTTTTTAAAGAAATAAAAATAAAATAAAATAAATTCGTTTTTTTTCCCATGGCCCTCCCCCTAACTCCGATTTTTTTTGCCATGGCCCTCCCCTCCACCTCATTTTTTTTTCATCATGGCCCTCCCCCCCCTACGCACCAAACCCCCCCCCCCCGTAAATTACGAACAGTCCCTAAGCACTTTGAGTTACATGCCTTGTATGACACAGTGCTATACAAATACAATTATTATTATTATTATTATTATTATTCACTAATCTTTTTCATGAATACTTACCGCCATCAAATTTTAAGTATTCATTATTATGATTGGAAAAATTTGCACTTATCATACATGAAAAGGGGGATCTTCTCCATACGCCATTTTGAATTTCCAGAAAAAGACATTTGTAGCTGCAAAAATTACTGTACTTGGGCCATACTAGAAAAAATTAGTTTTTTACTTAGTAAACTTCCATAAAAAAGATCAAATTCGGCAATAGGCAACCCATTTTCAGTGAGCAGCGTAGTTGCAGTACCTTTTTTGACCATTTCCTGCAAGGAGGAGACTTACTTTATTTATCAATAGCTGCTATTTTACTTTGCCATACTGTATGAATAAATGAACAAATGCATCTACAAGGGGGTGAGCAATAGCTCTGTCCGTCTTTTGATTGATTTTTCTTTCTCAGTTGTTTTTTGCCCAAAAGTAAAAGTACAACAATTCTTGCTCTTGACTTCTTGTCAGTGGCTGAAATATGGATAGGCCAAGTTACCCCAAGTCATGTCCGCAATGCATGATTTACTAGTGGCTCTGAGGCTGCACTTTTTGGGGCCAAATCTCAGTCTGTAATAACAAATCGTTCTGATCGGTGACATACGGCGCAACAGAATATTAAATGTGTTCGTTGTATTCTTTGGACCTCATCCAGTTTGTTAGGCTATATCCATGCCAGACGTATTGACCTGTCATTCTTAACAGTCTAAATGCTGACAATAAAATGTAGACACACTCCATGTAAGGAAGTGATATATACAATTCACTAGCTCATTCTCACATTTATCATCTCCGTCCTCTTCAAATGTAGTACGTAGTGCAAACACACTCTCAATGAGTAAGTAAACACAATGGCAAAGTAAAATAACAGCTATTGATAAATAAAGTAAGTCTCCTCCTTTCTCCTCTTCACGTCAGGAAAAGACTCTTTCCATTTCAGTTTGAGGAGATGGTAGACAAGTTGTCCCTGTCACCTTGGCTGGCAATAGAGAGAGAGAGAGCGAGAGAGAGAGAGAGAGTGAGTGAGCGATGAGACTGGGGGCATTTGCATAAGCGAAAACAGCGAACAATACCTCTGCCGACAGCAGGGCCGCATCAATCAGCACATGAGCTTTTTTGTCCCACCTATTGTCACCGCCACTGTCAGAGTAGAGGGGAGGGGGGGGAGGGGGAGGGTGGAAAGTGCTAAATGTGAAGATCCCTATTAGCATGCAGTATTAGCATACGGGGTCATTATCATTCTGTCTCGCAGAGCAGATTATAAATAATGCCAGCCAAGCGAAGGGCATCTGGATCGGAAGATGCCTCCTCGGAAGCGCCTCCGAGCCTTCACTTGTTATGGAAATGAAAGGTTAAAGTTGATCCGGAGAGGGAAAAAACGAGGCAAAATGAAGCATAACCCTCACCCTAAGTGACATCTTGTTTTTTTTATTTTTTTTATTTTAAACAAGTCTCGTTCGATGTGTTAAGGCTTAAGTGGGCAGAGGCGATGAGCAAAGCATGTCATCCACCTCATTACCATTCAACCCTGAAGTAGACAGGCATGCCTCATGCAAATGCCCATCAGACAACATTTAAAAAGATTGATCGCTGTCTTAGCTCTGTGTTGTTGATGTTGTTGTCTTTCTCTCTGTGTGAAGTTTTTTTTTTTTTTTAAAGCAGCCCAGACATTGGTCTGTCAAGCACAGATAAGTGTATATAGTTTGATTGAGATTTCTTCCTCTTTCTGTGTATGTTTGTTTGTTTGTTTGTTTGTTTGTTTGTTTGGTCCCATGTCTGGGGGAAGGAATCCGGGAAAGGAAAACAGAATCAGTAAGTGCATAATGATCTCTCTCTCTTTCTCTCTCTCTCTCTCTCTCTCTCTCTCTCTCTCTCTCTCTCTCTCTCTCTCTCTCTCTCTCTCTCTCTCTCTCTCTCTCTCTCTCTCTCTGTTGTCTTCTCCCTTTCCCTCTCCCTCTCACACTCTTCGTCTATGTTGCTATGTCTGTCTGTCTGTCTGTCTGTCTGTCTGTCTGTCTGTCTGTCTGTCTGTCTGTCTGTCTGTCTGTCTGTCTGTCTGTCTATCTCTCTCTCTCTCTCTCTCTCTCTCTCTCTCTCTCTCTCTCTCTCTCTCTCTCTCTCTATGCTGCTTCTGCTGCTGCTAAAGGCTGGCAGGTATAACAGCTGTGCCAGGGAAACGGTTCTCATTGCGGATTTCTGGAGGAAGGAAATCATAAACACGCCCTGCTCTGCCTGGCCTGTTTAATCAGTTCAAAATAACGGACTTATGATGATGAAAATGATGATTATGATGATGATGAAAATGATGATGATGATGATGATGATGGTGGTGATGAAGATGATGCTGATGATGTGCATGCTTCACAGAATTAATGTTAAGTTGCAAATGTTGTACTTTCCAATAAAGTTATCAGATTATGATTTATATTGATATACGTATGATATATTGATATATGATATATTATTTTTGTCGATGTTGCAGATGCTGTTGTACTTTGCATTATTGTGATGATGATGATGATGGTGATGATGATGATTATGATGATGATGATGATGATGATGATGATGATGATGATGACGACGATGACGTCAGTGACAATGATGGTGGTGGGGATTTTGGTGTCGACAATAAGTATGTGGTTCAACTTCACGGAAGCTTTCAGAAGCACAACAAAGCATCCAGTCCATTTCAGTTCACATAGACCTCCAAAAATTCTCAAACTTCTCGACAGTGCACTGATTTTCTGACAGCCGGAGAAAAAAACCCCCGCTAAAGCTTGAGCTGTCCACAGTACATATTTAGACTTCTTCTGCAGCGCTGTCGGTGTCATACATTTCAAGCTCGTTACTCCGCCTTTTTGCTAACAGCATGGCATGCACCTGTCAGGTGTCAGTCTGGAGGTGATGTCTTTGACAGGGAGGATGGTGGCTGAAGGATGGTTCACTCTCTGTGTTGCCAAGGTTGTGCAATGTGTGTGTGTGTGTGTGTGTGTGTGTGTGTGTGTGTGTGTGTGTGTGTGTGTGTGTGTGTGTGTGTGTGTGTGTGTGTGTGTGTGTGAGGTGTGTGTGAGGTATGTGTGTGAGGTGTGTGTGTGTGTGTGAGAGAGAGAGAGATAGAGAGAGAGAGAGAGAGAGAGAGAGAGAGAGAGAGAGAGAGAGAGAGAGAGAGAGACCTACTTCAGACCTTTTGAAGTGTAGGCTCTTGAAGATTTGTACAATTCTGAAGTTCTGTCTGGCATGCTTCACAGAATTAATGTAAAGTTGCAAATGAAGTACTTTCAAATAAATGGCTGAAGTGCCTGACTTTCTATATAGCATATAGAGTGAATATGAATGAATGTGGGATTTGAAAAATTCTGAACTTCAGGCTGTTTAAAAAAAACCTGTGCCTGACATGCTTGACAGAATTAATGTGGACTTATTAATGTACTAATTCTCATATGCAAGGGCTGAGGACACTGAATGGCATTCTGTCTTTGACATAAAAAAGGAGCAGCAGACGTCATACTAAGTATTGCAAATGAGGAACGGGCCTCAATTAGTGAGAATGTAAAGGTCAGAGCTAAAGATTTGTCCAACAGTCCGGGGACTTCTAAGGCAAAAAAAAATCCCCTCCCATATACTTCTCCCTGAGACACTACCACCAAACAAAGAGATTAAACTAACGACAGACCGACCAGACAAAAACAAAACACAATGACACAAATGAAAGAGTCAAGACACCGCGGCGGGAGCAGTCTGTTGACCTCGCCCAGTAGTTTGTCCATGGGGCAGCAGCAGCAGCAGCAGCAGCAGCAGCAGTGGCAGCAGTGATGGCGGTGACAGTGGCAGCAGCAGGGTCCTACCTCCCTCTGAGGGATCAAGGGCTGGACTGGGGGAGAAATAGGGCCCGGGCACTTTTGGCTTAAAGGGGCCCCTCATAATTAGTGGCACAGAAGTGACTCACCTGGTGGGTCCCGCACCCTCGTGGGCCCCTATTTTCAGAAATGCTATAGCCTATATATATGATGGATATATATAGGCTATTGTTTGGGGGCCCAGGAAGGTGCGTGGCCCACCGGGAAATGCCCGCTATGCCAGATGGCCAGTCCAGCCCTGGCGGCGGTGGCAGCAGCTCGGTCTCCTCCTCCCCTCTGAGGGATCGGCCCGACTGGCTGTTGCATCTGTCTTACAGGACTAATGGGGGCACGAGCGATGGCCAATCGCCCCTAATTAACCAGCAGCTCGATTCAGCCCCTTGCCCCTCTCCCCTCTCTCCTCTCCTCTGCCCCCTCTGTCCCTTTCTTTCTCTCCCTCTCTCTCTCTCTCTCTCTCTCTCTCTCTCTCTCTCTCTCTCTCTCTGAGTCTCTTCCCACCTCCCTCTCTCTGTTCTCTTCTCCCTCTCCCTCTCCCTCTTCCTCTCTCTCTCTCTCTCTCTCTCTCTCTCTCTCTCTCTCTCTCTCTCTCTCTCTCTCTCTCTATTACACTCACTCTTTGTCTATGTTGTTCTCTCTCTCTCTCTCTCTCTCTCTCTCTCTCTCTCTCTCTCTCTCTCTCTCTCTCTCTCTCTCTCTCTCTCTCTCTCTCTCTCTCTATCTATCTCTCTCTCTGTTCTCTTCCCCATCTTCCACTCCCTCTCTTACTCTTTGTCTATGTTGTTCTCTCTCTCTCTCTCTCTCTCTCTCTCTCTCTCTCTCTCTATCTCTCTCTCTCTCTCTCTCTCTCTCTCTCTCTCTCTCTCTCTCTCTCTCTATCTATCTCTATTCACTTTCTCCCTCTCTGTGGGGATGCTGCTCACAAACAATAGCACAGAGGCCGAAGGGAGCACAAGGGCCGTCAAAAGAATCTGAGATGGAACGGTGGTGCGGAGCGGAGGAGAGCAGAGGAGAGGAGGGGAGAGCAGAGAGGAGAGCGCCTACACACTGTCTGTCTGGCTCTGACACCCCCCTGGGGGATGGAGGAAGTGGGATGAGATGGGGGGATGGAAGAGAAGAGAGATGGAGGGAGGGAGGTAGAGAGGGAGGGAGGGAGGGAGTGGGCTAAGGGGCAGGGGTCTGGGCAGCTCCAACCCAGAGTTTCTGACGACAGAAGAAGTGAAAGGCAAGAAGGTCAAGAGAGAGTGTGTGTGTCGTGGGAGTGGACATGTAAAATGCTCTTGGGTTATCTTTAATTTCAGGCAGAAAACTTCGCTCAAGCAGGAGGTCGTTAATGGACTTGTAGAGGACTCCATTTTAAGACTCCATTTTAAGCTTGGGGAAAGTTGCCTGAGGATATTCCCCTGGTGTTCATAGTTCTTTTATTATATATATTTTCTTACGGTATATATACTGTGTTTGTGCTACTTTCAGTACCGCTAATGGTTGAACCGAGCAGATAAAAATTAAAGCTTTTTTTTTTCGTTCAACAGCATGAATGTGTCTTATCCAAGTTTCACGTATCCGTTGTGCCTCTGTACATTCCAAGTGACAGTCTTAGTAAAATATTAAAAGCGCAGCTTTAAAAAGAAAAAATCTGATGGACGTCCCACGTTCTGTGTGAAATTAATTTCATACTGTGAATATTCTTTGAAATACACTTCCCCAAGTTTCCCCCAAAATTATCTTTGAAAGATGCCTATCGCTATCGCTGATAGCCGTATGTAATTTAATCCTCTGAACTTTGGTGACATTTTTGCTGATAACTTTGCTGTCTATTTCCATCTCATCATAACTCTAAACTAGTATGTACTGCCATTTTAACAGCAATGATGAGAGTTCATCATTTTTGCCTCTACATTATTCATGAGTTGAAAGGCCAGTTTATGTAGGTGTACACGGAGGTTGTGTATTGACCAACATCGTTGATGATTTGGTCAACGGTTTGTGTACAAATGGTCTCTAAAGGAGTAAAGGTCATGTCGATTTTTAAAAATAATTCTTACGTAATCTTTTCCTTTTATTATAGGCGGTATATAGTTAGAATTTAACCCCTTCTTTTCTTATTATATATTTATTATACACAGTAGAGAACAGTTGCAACGTTCATGTCACTGGCAATTGTGCCAGCACAAGAAAGCATAAACAAAATATTGAATCTTGACTCTTGAATCTGGATTTATTTTTTACTTCCGATATATATTTCTAAATCACAGTTAAGCCTTTTGCCTGTTTCGCGGTGAGATTCTCTTGCCACACAGCAGAGGTTTCATCTCCATAGCTTGTTATTAGCTGGATACCCTAAATTACAGGGTAGCATATGTCTTCCTCTTAATTGCTGTGCGTTACAATATAGTAGAGATGTACAGGATCCAAGATCCGGTTCCGGATCCGGCAGGGTAATAGGGTTTTTCAGACTATCCGGATCCGGCAGGATCGTAAGCAGTGGATCCGGTATTCAGCACTTAGCTAAAAATCAGGATCTGGGGCATCTTTACTTTTTACGTAGCCTAGGCTTTTCAGTCAGTCTTTCACAACCCCAATCGCTGCATGGAGTGAAAGCCCTTTGGAATTGGACATTGAAAGCAGTGTGGCAGTAAGCCAATGAGTCTTAAAAATAGCTTGCGCCAACGTAATAAAAAGGACCCACGTGTGCGAGTTGGTTATGTGTTTCAACCATTTCGCAGGATCCGGTATCCCGTTCCGGATCCGGCAGGATCTTAAGCAGTGGATCCGGTATCCGGCAGGATCCTAAAGATCAGGATCCGGTGCATCTCTACA
>NC_085863.1:15016584-15034084 GCF_034702125.1 Engraulis encrasicolus | reverse complement strand
ATCCTCCTCTCATCTCCTTGTATATCCTCCTCTCCTCTCCTCTCTCTTTACCCCTCTTCTCCTCTCTTCTCCTCTCCTCTCCTCTCATCCTCCTCCTCTCATCCTCCTCCTCTCCTCTCAGCCACTCCTCTCTTCTCCTCTCCTCTCCTCTCATCCTCCTCCTCTCCTCTCCTCCTCCTCCTCTCCTCTCCTCTCCTCTCCTCTCCTACCTTCTCCTCTCCTCTCCTCTCCTCCCTTCTCCTTTCCTCTCCTCTCTCTTTACCTCTCCTCTCCTCTCCTCTCCCCTCATCTCCTCTCCTATCCTTCCCTCTCCTCTCCTCTCCTCTTCTATCCTCCCCCATCTCCTCTTCTCTCCACTCCTCTCCACTCCTCTCCTCTTCTATCCTCCTCTCCTCTCATCTACTCTCCTCTCCTCTTCTATCCTCCTCTCCTCTCTCCTCTCCTCCTCTCCTCCTCTCTCCTCTCCTCTCCTCTCCTCTCCTTTCCTCTATCCTCCTCTCCTCTCCTCTCCTCTCCCCTGTCTCAGACTCAGGCACATCTCAGAGTGCAACAGGGGTGAGTAATGAGTTTGGATCAGCTAATTAATTGAGATTTACACACATGAGGTATCAGACAGGTAAGCAAGAGCTGATCAGTATTCTGCAGAGCTGGCATAGGCCTACCCAAGAGGAATGGGGGGATGCGTGTGTGTGTGTTTGTGTGTGTGTGTGTGTGTGTGTGCGTGTGCGTGTGCGTGTGTGTGTGTGTGTGTGTGTGTGTGTGTGTGTGTGTGTGTGTGTGTGTGTGTGTGTGTGTGTGTGTGTGTGTGTGTGTGTGTGTGTGTGTGTGCGTGTGCGTTTGCGTGCATTTGCGTGCATGCGTGCGTGCGTGCGTGTGTGTGTGTGTGTGAGTGTGCGCGAGTGTGTGTGTGTGCGCGCGCACGTGTGTGTGCGTGCTTTTGCATGTGTGTGTGTGTGTGTGTGTGAGTGTGCGCGAGTGTGTGTGTGTGCCTGCGAGCTTTAGTGTGCAGGCTCGCACATGTCTAGGTGCATGTGTGTGTACATGTGTGTGTGTGCATCACATCTGAGTTTTGAGTTTGAGTTTGTTTGTGAAGGAGGCAGGGGGTATTCACCTTTTGTGTGGAAACAGTGGCACTTCAAAGAATATTGGAATATATGTATAGTGTTAAGAATACAGTACATCCTTGAATACTGAGCAGCCGCCTATGATGCTGGATCAATTGCAGCTCAGGGAGAGAAAAAAAACAAAACACAAACGAACAAAAAATATCCAGGAAGGCAAACTTTCATGCAAGACTGGAATATATTATTTAAAAAGGCCAAGGTTAACTGCACCTTTGTGTATCAAAAGGAAGCCTTGAGGTACTGAGGGCAGACTCAGATTTTAAGAACAGCGGAAGATATACAGATCAATTTACATTGACTTGCAGTGCGGCACATACCAAGTCACATATGCCTACAGCACTTAAACTGTTACGTTTGTATGTATAGCTTTATCAAAACTGTATGTAGGCTACCATAAGGTGACTTGACCCCAGTGATGAAAATAACAACCATGTCCATGTTTTTTCCTTAATAGGAAATGGGGACATTCCTACTTTATTTGTATAGTCAGTACATATACTTTGGGTCATAAAAATTGGGAACAAGATTGTTATTCTTGTATTTTACCTGGACATGTCACAGACAATCAGAACCAGAGACTGTCAAAAGAAGTCAGTACAAAATCTAGCCATGACCATCTTCAGTGAGTGACTTGAAGTTTGGAATGCTGGTGATGCTTCTTCAGTGGTCAACTGTAAAAAGTAGAGATGCACCTGATCCTGATTTTTAGGATCCTGCCGGATACTGGATCCACTGCCGGATCCAGAACCGGATCTGGATCCTACGAAAGGGTTGAAACACATAGCCTACTCGCACACGTAGGACCTTTTTATCACGTTGGCTCAAACTATTTTTTAAGACTCATTGGCTTGCTGCCACACTGCCTGCAACGGCCGCTTCCGAAGGGCTTTCACTCCATGCAGTGATTGTGGTTATGAGAGACTGACTGAAAAGCCTTGGCTACGTAAAAACTGGAAAAGAGATGCACCAGATCCTGATTTTTAGGTAACTGCCGGATACCAGATCCACTGCTTAAGATCCTGCCGAACCCGTATCCCTAGTATCCCTATTAATCCCTATTGTCTTGCCGGATCCGGAACCTTGCATCTCTAGTAGTTCACACTATGGCCAGGAAGTTTGTCTCTGTCTACCAGGCTCACAAATTCCATTGTTTTGATGCAACTGACAAGTGGCCTGATTGACTATCTTGACATTCTTTGCTGCTTATTCTTTCTAAGCCTCGCTTGAAAATCAGAAAGACGTCTCGAAGAAGCAATGCACTCACAGTTTAATTAGCCTACTGGTGACGCTTTTTGGATCTAGAAGGAAAAAAATGTGTCGCTCCTTGAACAGGGCATAAATTATCATCAAATTATTATTCACCCACAGACACAGGGGCATAGCCAGAAATAATTAAAAGTGTGTGTGAGGCTCCAAAAAGACTAAGTCAAGTCAAGTCTGTATTGGTCCTGATTGACAGGTGGCCAGACATCACACACACCCCCCCCCTCCTTGCCTATGCCTCTCTCACACAGACAGTTTCAGCTGATTCCACAACACTACGGTTTCCGAATAGATGAGACCTGACAGCACACAACATGGTGAAAGAGGCAGATTACCACTGAAGGGGGAGATGGGCACCATAATAGGTACAATCAAGACCAGGGGAAGCCAGGGCCGGCGCTACGCATAGGCAGACAAGGCGGTCGCCTAGGGCAGTGTTTCCCAACCAGGGGTACGTGTACCACTAGGGGTACGCGAGCACACTGCAGGGGGTACTTGGAAAAATGACATTTTAACAAATATATGGAACTTAGTTACATTGGGATGGAGAAAGCGGTATAGAACTTGACTTAGGGGGTACTCATGACACAACGAAAAGGCTTGGGGGTACACAAGACAAAAAAGGTTGGGAAACACTGGCCTAGGGTGCCAAATGTCTTGGGGCGGGCGCCAAGTCCCACAGAATTAAAACATTAAGCGAATTAAAGCAATACGTTTTATATCGACAATTATTATTAACTATTAATGAGTACATTTGGTGGTAGTAGATCAACTGTGCTCGATCAGATGTATTTCCAATTTCTATTTCCACCAAAAGCAAAGAGGGGTTTTCGCCTAGGGCACCAAATTGACTAGAACCGGCCCTGGGGGAAGTCAAAGACTCCTACTGCATTCAAAACCAACAACTGGCACCGAATACAAGTCAGTGCCTTCTCCCTTTACATTACCCTAAATTGATCTCAGAAATGAAATCTAGGCTACTTTACTACAGTAATTGTATTGTCCGTATAAGGATAAAGCCAGTGGCACAATTTGAATGCATAACGCCTCCATCTTGCTTGTCCTTGCATCTGTTTACAGCCTCCTGGCACTATGTGGTTTGCTTGCACACAGTAAACATTTCTAGAGGGAAGGCTGCAATATCCGGCTGGTGGCTTTGCCTAAAAGCCTGCTTATATATGCAGATGTAGGCCTACTTCATTAGGCCTCCTAAATGTTGCTTACTTGGCAGGCGAGTGGTGTTTGCACAGAACAGTGCGGTAGGTAACCCTGAAAACTGGCAGCCTGGTAGATGGCTAGAAGCCCTTTGTTTTCCTTCATTTTGAAAATTGCTTGACCCGATAGACTCCTCGTTTGCTGTGTCGGTAAAGTACCTTTTCCTGCCATTATCATCATCTGTTGTCCCAACAATGAGACCATTTCTAATGTTTTCATTTTTAAGCTCCGAGCAATGTAACAGGTCCTCCTTTGCTTAAACAGTAAATCAAGTATTCAAGTATCAAGTATTCAAGTGTTAATTGAACCATTCTGAGATATGAGATCTGAGATTTAGTTTCTTTTGTACAGGTATCCTCTTCAAGTGAATCAGACAGCAGCAACACAGGAGTAAGAGGTTACCAATCCCCCTTTTTTACGAGGTACCTGGATCACTGGCCTCTGTGTCTGTCTCCCTCAATAAGCATCCTTGTTTGAGGGCTCCAGTCTCAGCCCCCCCCCCCCCCCCCCCCCCCCCCCCCCCCCCCCCCCCCCCCCCCCATCCTCATCCTCATCCTTCTCCAGTCTCAGAGCCTCGGAGGCGGGTCAAATGAGAAATTGCCTCATGGCTCAGGCGAGCCGCGAGCCGAGCGTGGCGTGACAGTGTGCCCGCCGCCTCCCATCCTGTCTCGTTTCACAGAGGCAGTTAGGCTCCCCAGGGGCCCTCCTGGCTGCCGCCTCAGTCAATGCATGCCTCACATGATGGATAACAATGGTGCATATCTTGTCTCCGCAGCACCGCAGCAGCCTGCCTGGCCAGTCAGTCAGCCAGCCAGCCAACCAGCCAGGCCTGGACTGGCGATCTGGCATGCAGGGCATTTTCCCGGTGGGCCGACAGTAATCAGGGGCCACTGCTGTTGTCTTCTTGTTTTGTTTTTTAGTTTTTTTTCACCAGAAAATTTTCCTTCGAGACCCACAATTTAGATGGGGCGGCCCATTGCTGCATCCTTAAGCATGGCTGTCCATCATAATTGTATTATGGGGGGTGGGGGTGAGGGGCTGATGGTCTATGTCAAAAATTCCCGGGCTTGTTTGTGGTTGCAGTCCAGCCCTGCAACTAGCCAGCCAGTCAGCCAGTCAGCCACTGTGTTTTTCTGACCGGGTTGTTCCCATTCAGGAAAAAGAAACCTCTGCTTCTGCTTCTGCTTCTCTGTGCCTTTGTGTCTACACTCTAAGAGAATTTCCCTGCAAAATAACGGCAGTTACTGGCAATTATATTTACCTGTAATTCTACTGTTATTTCACACCAAAAATTAAATACAGCTCATTGCTGTTTAATGTATCACAGTATATAACATTTTTTCAGCAGCAATTGAACTGTTAAATAACAGTACTCTACAGAAAAATAACAGTACATTTCAGTTAAAAAGTTGAATTGTACTGTGTGATGACAGGCAAATACTGGGTCATAGTTGTATTCATGAATATGGCCATGGCAACTTCCCACCCCACCCATCATTCTCCATAACTGTGGTACCCTGGCCATGTTACCACCCCACCCTCCCATCGTTCACCATGACTGGAGTGCCTTGAGCATGATACTATGCCGCAATGCTGTATTGAGAAAATGGTTTGCGGTGGTCCTTTGAAAGTGTGGGCATGAACAAAATGTCAGAGTACGCAGTGCTATGTTACAATGATAGTGTGCAAGGTGGGCTTTTTACTGTATCTCTTGATGAGCCAATGATGAATATAGCATTGGTCAGTCTTAAAAAAAATATATTTTGCACCAAGTAGCACAGCAAACAAGCAGCACTACAAGCTAGCTCTCAAAGCAATGCCTAATTTGCAGCAGGCACATTATATGCCACAATGCCACAAATGATGCCACATACAGCAAGCTTTCACAAAGAGGAAAGTGTGCAAGCATGTAAGCATGTAGGCAAGCTTGTAGGCAAACAAGTGCTATGCTGTGCCATGCAGGCCAGCCAGCAGGCAGGCAAGCAACTGAAGTGTTGATAGTCCAGATTTATATACAGGTGCAAGAGTACCATGTGACCAGAGTCATCAGGCCCTTGGCAGGTGACGCCCGTAATTGAATAATGGCATAACAGCCCTACTCAGGTGAGGCCAGGCACTGATTAGAAGATTGGTTTAGATGGGGCTGCTTGTTGCAAGAGTGTTACAAGTTCTTAAAATGTTTCAGCCATTCATACTCTCATCACTATCAAAATGCATGTGCTACTGACACTTTGCTGCATCAAGCACTTTTTAAGTATTGCAGTTTCCTTAGGAATTGTTTCATCATGCTTGATAGTATCAGATAATCTTTAACCAGTCAGAATGACTTCAGTTCTTCAGGTGGTATTGAAGTTTGATGGTGATCACGGACAAGTGGAGGATGAATGGGTTTCAATGGTGCTGCCTAAAATAACTTGTTATTTTCTAGAGATGCACCGGATCCGGTTCCGGTTCCGGTTCCGGTTCCGGATCCGTCAGGATAATAGAGTTTTTCACAGGGTCCGGGTCCGGCAGGATCTTAAGCAGTGGATCCGGTATCCGGCATGTTACCTAAAAATCAGGGTCTGGTGCATGTCTAGCCTAGGCTTTTCAGTCTTTCACAACCCCAATCACTGCATGGAGTGAAATCCCTTTGGAAGCGGCTATTGAAGGCAGTGAGGCAATAAGCCAATGAGTCTAAACAATAGTTTGCGCCAACGTAATAAAAAGGGCCCACGTGTGCGAGTAGACTATATGTTTCAAACCTTTTGTAGGATCCGGTATCCGGTTCCGGATCCGGCAGGATATTATTCAGTGGATCTGGTATCCGGCAGGATCCTAAAAATCAGGATCCGGTGCATCTCTAGTTTTTTCCACAACGGCGAATACTGCTATTGTGCAGTACTTACTGTTTTTGCTCAATATGTGACTCAAAGTAATATTTTCACAGTAGTTGTCTGTTTTTTCGAAAAGCAGTAGAATGCTGTTGCAGAATTTCCGTAAATAAACAGCTATTTGTTACAGTGTAGTGAAGGTTATATGCTTCTACGTGTGATGATCATTGTAGTCACGAGGGTGTTCTTCTGCGAAATTCGTATTGTGTAATCTTAATGAAAGTGAAGAGGCTGATATTGATATTGATCGCTGATATTCTATCAGCAAACACCTCATGACAATACAGCTTGCCTGATGATTCAAGTCAATTAATTTTGTAGTGCCATATACACTGTAAATTATTGACTAGAAACAAAATGAGCTCCAATATAAAACACGATTAGAGTAAAAAAAGAAACTGAACTCTTCAGGACCACACAATCTTTATCAACACATCACCATCTACAGCTACTGTGTAGATTCTGTCCCCATTTTTACACAGCTGAAATTCCATGGTTTTTATGTGGCTGTCCTGAAGCGGGGCTGAAATTGTCAAGCGCAGTTATATTTGCCCGTGAAATATATTAAGCCTGTTGGCCAGCCGTGAGGAGGACAGTTCTCGAGGGGTTTACCACAAAAGCCAAGAGCGGTATTTGATAAGGGATTGTGGCCACTGAGCAGTAATAAAACTACTAGACATTGTGGAAATAATTGTGACCTTGGCAGCCAAGAATCTCATCGGGGAAAGTAAGATTTTGTTTAAACTATGCTGCCATTGCCCAAGATTAAAAGTGCACCCTCCTCGTAACTGCAATGGCCTCATAAATTTCGAAGGCAACACAGACACAGACACACACGCACCGACTGCCGCACACGAAAAAGAGTTAATCTGTAATTACGAGTTTAGAGGTTCTGATAAATGTACTATTTCTATGTCGCAATTATTTCGATGGATAATTCAATCACAATTCATCTCTCGTTATTTTGAAATACACACCCATAGATGTCACCTTTCACCATTCTGCCGGTGGCTCACCAGAGATTCGTATGCAGGTATAGCCAGAGAGTGACATTGAACTCAAAGCACAGGTGCCAATGTCCCAGACTGTGTGTGTGTGTGTGTGTGTGTGTGTGTGTGTGTGTGTGTGTGTGTGTGTGTGTGTGTGTGTGTGTGTGTGTGTGTGTGTGTGTGTGTGTGTGTGTGTGTGTGTGTGTGTGTGTGTGTGTGTGTGCGCGCGTGCGTGCGTGCGTGCGTGCGTGCGTGTGTGTGTGAGCGCGTGCGTGCGTGCGTGCGTGCGTGCGTGTGTGCCAGTGTGTGTGCCAGTGTCCACCCCTGTGAGCATACTGATGGATGAGACGGAGCACATCTCTGTGGAGGGAGGGCCATGCTGAATAGGGCTGTTAGTATTCAACATATACCTGATTGCCTCGGACGCAGAGCAGAGGATGTAAGAGTCACTCGGGCAGGTGCGACACATATAGAATGGAAGTAGGCCTACTGCTCAAGTCTGTATGCAAGCATGCATATATGTACTTGACTTAAAGGAGACACAAGCACTAATATATATATGACACGTCAAAAAATGTTGTTCATTTTTGTTGTCACTGTGTCATTTAGATTTTGTTCTGTCTCCATGCAAAAATATGCACTTAACAAAAAAGGCTTAATAAGGTCTCGTTAACATGAATGAAGTGTCATTAATGTTTCTGGTGTGTGTCATGCCAATGTTATTACATGATCATGCCATTGTTACGCTGACTACCCGCCTAGGCCCAGCCCATATGCATCACAAGACAACATGGCCGTAACTACCATTGAGGACACAGAGGTCATGTCCTCTGTATTTTTTTCAGTAATGTAAAATGTATCTATGATGAAAATTGATATATGATCAACAATGATAAATTCAGTCTGTATATGACACCCCCATTTATCCTCAAGGCAGTGAAACAAACATAAGAGTTTGACTGATATTAAATGTACAGTATACAGTACAGCAAGCAGTATTTCACCTCGGTATTTGAAAATGTCTGGTTACGGCCCTGCAAGACAAGCTGTGATTCAAAACATAAATCATACCAGAAAGACTTGACAATCTGAAAAAATACAAATACAAATTAGAGACTGGGCTCCATTGACAGCCATATTGATGGGTGGCACGGCTCGTTTATACGAATGGGAGGGCAGGGCAGCTCTGCAGGGTGTGTGTGTGCCACTGCAAGCTGCCTGTCTCCCAAAGCCAAAAAGAATTTGGTTTATGTTCAAACATTTCTTTGGGTTGTACTTCATTTTTCTCTCTCCTTGCGTGAGTTGTGGCAGAGAGGCAGAGTAGCAAATAAGGGGCACAATAGTATGTGGTTACACTGTATCATTGGATTCGTGATAGGGTGGCATGATATATAGTGAAAGTAAAATGAGATATATCCACTTTTTTAGAATGTTGGGAAATTGACATTTTTGTATTGGCCATTCCATTGAATTGCATTGCAAAATGCATTTTTATAGAGGTTTAAAAAGTATGTTCACAAAACATTTGAATGGCAAGAAGTCACACATAGATGACAGGACTTCTTAACAGTCAATTCCATTATTACTGTAACATGCAAAAAGTCAACATGGTGGATATCTCATTTTGGAAAAGAGCTCTTCAGTTATACTGTACCACTGGGTTAGGGTTATATGGTTACTGGTTACTGGTAAGTATGCAGTCACTGTGGTACATTACGAAGCACTGAACGTGTAACTGCTTAAAAAGCCCATACTTTAAGACTTATTACCAATGTCCTAACTGTATATCCTTTCACACCTAAAAATGATGTGGTAAAATGGTCTAATTGTTGTGGATGTGGTTTTCGGGTTGTCACAAACATTTTAATAAGCAGAGTCCAGCTGAAGTGCTGTCTGGGTCAGTAATGCTGCCAGGCAGGGGCGCTGACAGCTTTGGCTGGGGCCCAGGACAAAGTCACCTGAAAGGGGCCCCCCATTCAATACATGGGTTGCACGTTTGTAAACACCCCCGACTGCGGAGGACCCCTGGCTGCGAACTCCTCAACCTCTGATTGTTTGAATCATAGCATCTTGCCCCTCCGCACAACACAAATGCTTGTAAACGTGAAACCTACAGTATACATGCAATGACAACCCAATTCTGCCCCCCCCCCGGGCCCAGGACATCAGACCCCTTTGTTAACCCCTGTCAGTTTCCCTGCACACACGCACACACACACACACACACACACACTGCCGTCAGTTTCTCTGCTGCCTGGCATTAGACAGCCCCCCCACCCACACACACACACACACACACACACACACACACACACACACACACACACACACACACACACACACCCCACACACAAACAGCCCTCGAGACGGCACTTGGCTCCTGTGAATGTCAGCGGGACGTGAGGACTTCACACGGCCATCTGGATCAGACGGAGCATGACCAGCGCGACCACCACCAGCCTGTTGAGCACCATCCACGCACATCTGGAAAATCACACAGCGAGCGTGGCCAGTGAGTAATGGGACGCTGCTTGGTAAACATTGTAAAATTAAATCTGATTGTAAACAATTGTAAGTGAAACGATTAAAAAAAATAAAACTTGAAATCTGTATACAAAATTGAATGTTGCTATTGATTGGTGCTCAGCTTTCTTTGTTTAGGGTCACTGACACTGCTTATGCTGCTGATCCTGTGGAGCAGAGAGGTGGATGCAGATACAAGTGTGAGATGATCAATAATTATTGATTCTGCATCATCAGGAGAGATTTCAGGTCTGAATTTCAAATACACAAACACTGGACTGTTCGTTTCTATTGTCTCATGCGACTGACTTACCATTAGAAGTGTTACCAGTTTTGCAGCAAGGAATGACTATTTTTGGTGATTCAAAATGGCGGACATGGAGAAGATTCACCTTTTCATGTGTGGAAAGTGCAGTTTTTCCAGTCATAATGAATACTTGGAATTTGATGGTGGTGGTATTAATTGTGAAAAAGGTAACATTTGTGAACGGGCAGCAGGACTACTGGAAAGAAACTGCTGAAAATAATATACATCTTTGTAATCTCCTTCAAGATCCTCTCCTCTGTTCAACATGATGTTACATGAATGTGTGAGCTAAGTGCACTATTGTACATAATCCCACGCAGTTTCTCTTGTTTGGTTTCATCGACCAGTTCATGTATGGTCAGAATGATAGTGGTTTACACCTAAAAGCTACAATACATGCGTGAAACCAGCTCTTCAGGGTAACCACATGTCAGATAATTGCCTGAGTGATGCAAAATGATGGTGAAGATCAATCAAGGTCAGTAAGTGCAGCACATTCAGTACATCAGTGAGGCTAGTAAAGCAAGCCAGCCCTCCCTGCAGATCAGTGGCTCTCAAGCTTTTTTTGAGTAAACTCCCCCTGCACCTTGTCATGCTGTAAGCCCCCCAACACCCACTTGACCTCATATAAACCAACATCCCCTTTAGTATTAAAAAATAAAATGGACTAATATCCCCAAATGGCAACTGAGCATCAACCCCTCACAGCTGTATGATTCTCAACGCCTTCTTAGGGCTCCAACACGCCCCCCCTGGGGAGCTAAAGCCCCCGTTGAGAAACACTACTGCAGATGAACAGTCAGATCCCTACTGTTAGCCAAAGGATGCAAGCATCCCAAGATACAGTTGACGACCAACCTGACAATCACATATTTCTCAGAGCAATTCAGTTAAGTGATTACGCAACACTCTTACTATAATGCAGGGGAAGAAAGGTGCCTATTGTAACCACCTGAATGAATCCCACAGATAAAAGAAAGCAATTTGGAATGTATTGGTAGCTGAAGCTGCTGTTTACCCATACTGTTTACACATATTACCCATTCTGATGCTGATTATACAAAGGGAAACTTTTTGAGCTATTTTGCCGGGCAACAACAGATTCTTTGTTCTTTCCAGGAGGTCTGTTGCTCCAATGCTTGTGACAAATAACAGTTTCTTTAAGATTCAAGATTCAAGATTAGTTTATTACGTCTTATTATAGGTTTGAAGCCTATAAAGAGTAAAAAATGTTGTGTTTTTCTTGTGTCCTCAAAAAGATTTAAATACTAACATGGCTCAAGGACAAATGTATGTGTATTTACTTTCCCTGTTATTTTCACTTTACAATAATATTCAGCAATGTTAGTAAGGGACAAAATGTTTGACATTTGGAGTATGGGAGGTGGGGGGTTGTGAAAAAATAAAAATAAAAAAGATTTGGGAACTAGCTGTAAGGTGAATATCACATGTGTCCGTAAGGTAGAAAAGATTCAACAGGATGGAGTAGGCTATAATGACTGCTGGACAGGGGGATGGGCAGCAAGTCATAGGCCTACTGTAGAATGACAGGGGAGGTCCCAGGGCTCGTAACAGGGGATGTACAACAGGCTTTTACTGCACCAAAACCAATTGGCAAACACGAGCCCACACTACACATCCAATATGTGGTAAAGGTTCACACAGCACAGCAGCACACAGGAGCACCTGTTCGCTTATCTGAGGGAGACAAATAAAGTAAATGAAATGAGCCCCATGGTCAGAATGTGTGTGTGTGTGTGTGTGTGTGCGCGCACTTGCGTGTGTGTGTGTGTGTGTGTGTGTGTGTGTGTGTGTGTGTGTGTGTGTGTGTGTGTGTGTGTGTGTGTGAGAGAGAGAGAGAGAGAGAGAGAGAGAGAGAGAGAGAGAGAGAGAGAGAGAGAGAGAGAGAGAGAGAGAGAAGAGAGGAGAGAGAGAGAGAGAGAGAGAGAGAGAGAGAGAGAGAGAGAGAGAGAGAGAGAATCTGGTGTACAGATATTCTTGCTTGTGAATGTATAAAAAGAAAAGGAGTGAGACTCCTGTTGAAACAATATTCATTGATTGGAATAATCGTAGGCTTTTGAGCCCCTACCACATGCTAGAACCTGCCAGGAACAGGCCTTTGAGGGTTTTCTTATGGTTATTACTCCACTGGTTTTCTGTATGATGAACAGTATACATATAATGCTGGAATGGTGCATATTGGAAGATGTTGTCTTGCTTCTCCCCAATCCCCCCAACACAGCTGAACACATCTGTTGAAATATGAATGTGAACACAATTACAGCTGTTTTAGTGGGATGAAAAGTACATGAAGTCTTTGTCTGGAGAAGCCTGGCCTTTAGTATAGAATACATCAAATGAGTAGGCTTACAAACTGTGGACCACAGATAATTCTCTAAAGTAGATAGAAAACCCAATAGCTCAGTCTTCTACTTTATACGTAAACGTATTGGAGACAAATTCCCTCTACTTCGAAATGGAACATTGACATTAGTGTGGGTGGAAACTGAGTATCTCTTTAACCCGCACTGTAAAAAATGCCCGTTGAAATTACGGCAAAAAACTGTCAAATTGCAACAGTCAGTGACCGTAAAATGTAAAACAGTTTGTCTCTGTACTAAATATGGCAAGCTACTATTAAGTCAAAAAGCACTACATGACTTTATTGTTGACAGGTGTCATATGTAGAAAATACTGGACTGTTCTCTGTAAACGAAAAAAAATTGGAAAATACTGTTAAGTGAAGATGAAGTAGTCAAGAAACGGTACATGACTTTATTTTTCACTGGTGTCATATGTACACAGCAAATTTGTCAGAGTTGGATTGATCAGACTGGTTAGACTGTGTTCAGCCAAAATCTAAACACCAAGAGTTGCAGCAAGACTGCACAGTGTTATTTGACTCCTCTGGATCGGAGTTGTTGAGCTAAGAGAGCTAGAGAGTTAATGTTTAATTCCCCAGAGAGTTATGAAAACCATGCCTCCTCAAATGTCAAATGTTTTGGCAACATGAGCAGCCATTTTTTTTAGTCCCCTATAAGTGAAGCAAACTCAATCCTCTGTAAGTGAACCAAATTGTGAACCAACAGACAAAGAACTCTGTTCTGCTTTTCTTCACATTGTGTATACTACAAAAAGTAGGTGCTCTTTCTGGTCGTGTTAGGCTTTTTGAGTCCTCTTTTTGTCCAATAGATCTCTTGTGATTGCACTTGTTCCAGGTGCAACTTGTCAAACCACCGATAGGCTGGTTGTAACATGTCAACATGCTATTTGATTAGTAGCCATCAATTAACTTAGATTACAACCCTCTGCATGTGTTCAAGTTCATCCTGTGCAACATTTCCCTTATTGGACTTGGAGGCTTTGCCATCAGAGTTTTCGAGTGAGAAGCAAATTGACAAAATAAACCTCTATAAAATTCAGAATATCCTTATTTACATTCCTCAATTCCTCCCCAACAGAAAGCAATGGAGGTTATAATGAATTAAATATTAATTACTCCACAGAAAACAGATTGCCTGTCCTGCTTGGCTCCAGGTGCCTCGACGTTGTAGATTTGACAACAGTGAAGCTGGCAACTGAATAAACTGTGCAACAGTTAGGACATTTTGCAATAATTCACTATAACTTATATATTTCTCCGGTAACAGCCTACAGTTTTAGCCTAATTTAATGTGTAAAATATACCTATAGGCTAGTATAATCTGAAAAAGTCTACCCTGGGACAGTAATCCCTTGATTCAGTCTCTTAGAAATAGCCCAGTCTATTTTAAAAACTGTCATTCTACCCCATCCAAATCAATCTATCAATCAATTCCTGACCTCACCTGAGTGCTAAGGGCTGTCATGTAATGATTAACTTACTGCCTGCACCTGCGAAATGCCTCATCACTCGGGTCACATGGGTTCACTTGAACATGTATTTAAACCGGGACTGTTGCATTGTGCTATTCACTGGTTGGCAGCCAGCTAGCTAGCTGGCTGACTGGCTGGCTGTAAGGCCGGCCGGCCGAACGGCCTGCCCTCACCTGGCCTGACCTGGCCGGCCCGGCTAGCAGGTCACGTTGTAAGGGTGGCTGTATGGCTGGCTAACTAGCTTGTTTGTTAGCGTGCTTGCCCCGCTAGCTGTGGCCTTCATTTTACTCAAGGTTATTTTCCAGGCCTTTTTCAAAAAAGGAATGCATTTTCATACCCTTCAGTGAGTAGAATCAGTCCCAATCAGTTGTCTGATTGTAACTCTATAGGACTCACCTATTATGTGAAATGTATGGGAATTCCACTTAAATGCAACACATAAACTTTGAATCCTACGCCTGAGCAACACAATTGTGCTGCTGGTTTAGCAATAAATTCTGTGGAATGAATAGAGACTCGCCTTAAAAACAAATGCTTTATACTGTAAATTGAACAGTCATACCGTCAAGGCATGAATAATTTCTGTTGTTTTAACAGAAATTGACAGTAAAATAGGCAAATGAATGCTGTGGAATGGTTAGTATTTCACTTAAAAAACAACAGGGTTGCATTGTTAATTATACAGCTGTATACCAAGAGCCTACATGAGTGTCACTGTTATTTAAACAGTAACTCCCCTTTATTGTAACATCTTGAAAATGTTGATTCTACAAGTCTTAATTTACCTTACCGTAAATCCATATACAAGATCTCTGTGTTTTATACGGTGAAAAAATGGCAACCACAGCTGCCAGTTTTTCACCGTAATTTTGACAAGAATTTTTTTACAGTGCGATCATTCATCTGCAAACATATATTGACTGTTGTATCATGCAGAAAATAACATGTTTTCACTGTAAGTTACAGTATTTGTCTTACACCATCGGTATGGACAGCATCTATAATTTATTTTCTATACTTTATTTCTTAACTTTATTTCTATTCACCTATACATTATTTATTATTTTTAGACAATTTATTACAGGTAAAAACAATTCAGAGGACCAAGTGGGGATTCCCACTGAGTGCCCTTCAGATCAAAGGCATAACGGTGCCTTTGCTGGAACTTTGATCTGCTCTCTACCAGGAGAATTGAAATAGCCACTGGAAATGGAATGAGAACGTTTTAGAATTCTACATCTCTGATGTGGCCTTGCTTTTATGGTGACAATGTGCAGGAGGGTGAAGTGCTCCCTTTACATGTTGAGATAGAAACAGTAGATAGATAGATAGATAGATAGATAGATAGATAGATAGATAGATAGATAGATAGATAGATAGATAGATAGATAGATAGATAGATAGATAGATAGATAGATAGATAGATAGATAGATAGATAGATAGATAGATAGATAGATAAATAGGAGATAGATAGATAGATATAGATTCATGCTGCATTTTTAGGGTCGTGTTCTCATGCCTATGCATTGCTAGATAACATAGGCATATTTCCATCTGTTGTGTGGGTGAAGAGCTATGCAAATGAAGAAATGCACATCTGCATAAGCAACTGCTCGTTACATTAATACTTCAGTGTCCTAATCATATTTAATGGATAGATGTTTGACAAAGTGCAGCACTAATGGAGAAACTGGATAAGCATGATCCATCCCCATCTATTTTCTGTCATACAGAAGAGCATTTGGGGGTGTTTGCGACATTTTGTCAAGGCAGTGTTGTGCCTAAAAGCTCATCTTGAATGCAGCTGTTGTATAGGCTTATGTTTCATGGCATTATTGGCAGTTTGGTTCCATCAGTGCTCTGCCTGCATTCTGCCAGACAATAAATTAGGCACATTAAAAATTTGGCAATTAAAGTACAGTACACTTATACGCGTATACTTTCAACACCGTATGCTCATCACTTCACCTTTTACCTAATCTAACACATATCCACAGACAAGCTGTCACCTTAAAAAAAACTGTCAGAATATTTTTAGAGCAACATAGCAGTTTTACTTTCACTTTTTTTTTATCTCTCTCTCTCTCCCTCTCATTTTTTCTCTTCTTGTTCTCTTCAGCTCAGTTTCTCTCCTCTCTGGTTTAATTCGGCAGCAAAAGCCTACAGGAGTGGTGCGTGTGAGGGTGATGAAAGGGCTGCAGAGTGACAGTGTTTGCCGAGGTATGCATTTTAAAAGCCTGCCTGAGTACTCAGCCAGCCCCAGCCTACAGTCTCAGTCTCAGCATCACTTGCCTGCCTGCTGCCTGCTGCACAAAGTCTTTGAATTTTGAGGAGCTCTGAGATCTGAGATAGAAAAGCAATGACATTTACTCCTCAGTCTCTCAACACTGGCCCTATAATAAAGACTGGCAGACTGCAGAATGTGTGTACAGTATAGACTACAGACTACAGAATGTGTGTATATACTACAGTCTACAGAATGAGTGTACAGTGTATATACAGGCCTTTCCACAGAGTTATAGAGTTATAGAGCCAAATGTCAATTTGTTTCCGACGTTCTTAACAAGAGAAGAGGCTAGACACTATTCTTCATATATTGTATTAGCTTGCCTACGCATTTTCTATTCTTGTTCTATAGTTCTCCCCTTTATTAGATTGATTGTTTAAAGCAACACGCACCGTCCAAATTTCACAGTCCCAGCTTCAACTTCTCTTTTTTTTAATACTTTATTGTGTGAAACAATGTATTCATTTAGCATTTTCTGTTGTTACATCTCACAGATATCACACATTTTTTCCCATTTTTTTATATCACACCCTGTGTGTAGAAATATAATAATAAAAAAAGAAAGAAAAGAAAAGTAGAATAGACAAAAAGAAAACTTGAATTATCACATAAACAACAACGACAACGACTTTAAGTCATTATCACTCTAAGGAATGAAACAAAGGAATACTTCTTCTTTACCACACTTCTGTTCCTAAAAGGAAGTAAAATAATAAATAAAAAGTAAATAGATAAAGAAGAAGAGTGATTCAATAAATAAATAAAAAGTACAAAGTAAATCCCTTGCCTTTGGTTTTCATACATATTCTTATATTGGCTTTGTCACCTCTTTTACGCTAGAACCCCCGCCTCACCCACCCACAAACACACACACACACACACACGCACACGCACACGCACACGCGCACGCGCACACACACACCCTCACTCTCACTCTCACTCTCACTCTCACTCCCACTCTCACTCACCCTCCCCCTCCCCCTCACCCTCACCCTCACACTTCACCACCCCGTTCCCCATGTTTTCATATATATTTCCCAAATACCTCTTGTTTCTTTAACAG
>NC_085863.1:15009084-15014084 GCF_034702125.1 Engraulis encrasicolus | reverse complement strand
TTCATCCTCCCTCTGTGACACTTTATTAATAATTTAATAGTCGCATGGAGGATGCTGACAATGAAACGCGAACGCTCTCTCACTAATCCATAGGGAGCAGCATACTGTAATAGGGAAACACCACTACAGGAAGCCAGAGGCGGACTTTCTATTAGGCAAACCTAGGCAATTGACTAGGGCCCTGACCAAATCTGTCCTGCTCATAGGGGCCCCAACTGTCACACCAGTTGCGGTAAACACATAGTAGACTTTGTCACTTATGCAAAGTAATCGAAGATAAGTATACAGTATGAGACAAACCACCTAAATGGTCAACATAATGTCTTTTGAGGGCCCCATGTTGATATTTCACCTAGGGCCCCAAAATGGCTAGAGCCGCCCCTGCAGGAAGTCAGAGAGGACATTTATGATACACTCAGCTAACAGGGAATAAGCACTAGCACTGGGCATTGACACTCAAGACACTAACATGAGCAACATAAAAACACTTCAGCAGCAGAGACATTTGATGAAGTCTTTTCCGGCAGACGTAATCCAT
The DNA here is from genome assembly GCF_034702125.1 of Engraulis encrasicolus. Lineage (NCBI taxonomy): Eukaryota > Metazoa > Chordata > Actinopteri > Clupeiformes > Engraulidae > Engraulis > Engraulis encrasicolus. The sequence goes on along the minus strand of NC_085863.1, from coordinate 15,013,546 downwards.
TTTCCTTCCAGGACGTCTCAGACATCAAATACAAAGTATCTAGCCTTGCTCTCTCTTACACGATGTTCCCTCTCATTGTTCTTCAGTGGTGGAAGTGGAACAAGCGTCTGTACCCTCCGCTAGAAAGGGTGGCGTCACCCCACTCGCCCTTGAAGAAGCTTGTAAAGGGCCGTCCCTTTCCAAGACTGCTTCCTTTCAAAACAACACTAACGCCACTCAAAGCCAATGTTATGATGACGTTCTAACTTAATATTCATCTGCTTCGTATTCATCTTCTACTCTGTGTAATGACAATAAAGGCACTGTATTCTATTCTATTCTACGATATTCTATTCTATTCTATTCTATTCTATTCTATTCTATTCTACGGTATTCTATCCTATTCTTTTCTATTCTATTCTATTCTAATCTATTCTATTCTTTTCTATTCTATTCTTTTCTGTTCTATTCTATTCTATTCTACTCTATTCTATTCTATTCTATTCTATTCTATTCTATTCTACTCTATTCTATTCTATTCTATTCTATTATATTATATTATATTATACATACTGGAAACTATTCATCTATGGCTTGTTCATGTCCTATTTTATAATGCTTTGAATAATAAACGGCAAAAGTGGATTGTCCAGAGAAACGCAGATGGAGAAATACATGACTTGAAATATATTCATATTAGTTCCTTGCGCTGGTTTAAGCCTCCAAGCTGTGAGTCATGCATATACATATTATTGTAATTATTTCGTGTAATTTTCAGCTTAAGTGCATTTTTCTTGGGATTGGGGTGACTTAAGGCAGAGGGGGTGTACTGTTACGGTATCTGCCTTATCTGTAAAGCAGTGGGAGAAACATTAGATTACATTTAGCAGGCTTACAAAAGAGATTTACAAAAAGGGGGCATAATCAGTAACATACAATGTGTGAGGAAAACACAGAGTAGTATGCAAACATAATAAGGTTAGTGCACAGATGAGCTTTATAATGAAGCTTTATAATGAAGAGAAGCCCTTTCGAAATTGAAAAGTCTTCAACGACGAGACATCATCCTCATGCCAACATCCCCAAGAACACACTCACATCCGCATTCACACGGCATTGAAGAACTTTGCAACTTTGCCAAAGTCAGCCCATCCTATTGATTATGCCGTCGACAATTACATATTGTATTGTATGCTTGCTACAGTACCATGCCCACGGTAACTGGCGTGTCTCTGTGTAGTTTAACCAGGGGATGCTGCTCCGCACAATGAAAACTCGTGGAAATAATGCTGTAAACCACTCACGGAACGGAGCTGTGTTTTAATCACTCACTCACTTGATGAAACATACGGGGACCCCTAATCTACTTTCGGCAGCAGTGCTTAGCCATACAATAGATGCGCAACACAAAAATGGTTCCATATTTGTTCTGTCTGTTATTGTGTGCGCAGGGTGTGTGTGTGTGTGTGTGTGTGTGTGTGTGTGTGTGTGTGTGTGTGTGTGTGTGTGTGTGTGTGTGTGTGTGTGTGTGTGTGTGTGTGTGTGTGTGTGTGTGTGTGTGTGTGTGTGCTTGTGTGCGTGTGTGTGTGCGTGTGTGTGTGTGTGTGTGTGTGTGTGTGTGTGTGCACATTTGTGAGTGTTTGTGTGTCATGGGATTGTTTGGGAAGCGTGTGTGTGTGTGTGTGTGTGTGTGTGGGTTGACAGGAGAGAGGAGAGCCATATTATGCATTCTATCATGAGACTCTGTCCTGTGCAGTGCTTGTCTAGTCTGTGATTTCATATCCTGAGAGAGAAATGGAAAGAAAGAAAGAAAGAAAGAAAGAAAGAAAGAAAGAAAGAAAGAAAGAAAGAAAGAAAAGAAAGAAAGAAAGAAAGAAAGGAATGAAGGAAGAAATAAAGGAAGAAAATCAGAGAGAGAGAGGCAGAGAAAAAATATATTCTGATCTATTACTGGGAACTCAGCAAATTTGAGTACATTGTACAGAAATGTTTCATTGAAGTCTGTAATTTAAGTAGGCTTCCCTGAGCATGCCGAACTGATTATTGTACTTTATTATTATTACTGTATTAGGGCTCTTTGCATAAAAGAAAATCAACTTCTGGTAGTTCCGCTTAGTTATATTTGTAACAAGGGAGACATTGCGCAGAGCCTCCATTGTAACATTACTGTCACCAAAAATGTAACGACTAAGTCTTAATCTGTCACTTAAAGGGGTATGCCACTATTTTGGGGCTTTATACAGTTAAAATCATTGGCAGGGGTTTATAAAGGTGGTAACGTGTCTTATTTTGCATGTTAAGCGTTGACTTGCTTTAAGACAAGTTAAAAGAGGGAATATGTCGCTAAGCTAGTGAAAGTCAATGGATCCGTGTGCTACACGGATCCATTGACTTTCACTAGCTTAGCGACATGCTCCCTCTTTTAACTTGTCTTAAAGCAAGACAACGGCTTACATGAATAATAAGACACTTTACCACCTTTATAAACCCTGGCCAACAATTTGAACTGTATTAAGCCCCAAATAGTGGCATACCCCTTTATTGCTCTCTGTAATGTCATAGCAGTGTTGTTGTGATGTAGTTGAGGCTTTTCAGCAAAAAGTGAACCGGCCCGCCAGCGATCGCTACTGCACAACGAGGCTATATGACATAATACGCATACACACATAGGCCCATACACATTCCCACATTCACACACCAGCTCTGGAGGCTGCCGTACGCCGCCAATTGTCCGGGATTCATGTGAGAAAGTACACACACGCACATGCACACACACACAAATTCAGCAGTAATAGTCCTTAAAAAGATTAGACTGGAAGTGATCGTGACGTAGCCTTATTTCATAAAATCTTACGAGCGGAGGAACGACAGATGATAGGCTACAGCAGAGAGAGTAGAGAGAGAGAGGTTCCATTGTTTCCGGGTTCTATTATTGCAAGGGGGAGGGGGGGATCTCTCTTTAGGCAGACCTAGGCAGACCTAAGGACTGTTCTATTCAATGCTAGGAGTATTATGACACGCCCCTTTAGGCAGACCGGAACCTGGTCATGTTAGGTGCCCATAGCAATTTATTACATTGGCATATCTCTATATACTTAAAGAATCTCTGGCTACAGTGTATCTCATATCTCATCCACTCTGGTAGCATATGTGATAAAAATATATATTGAAATGAATCTAATTATTGACGTCACTACTAACTAACCAATTATAACTGTGATTATAATGTTAGTGTGATTAGAGTAGTGTGAATATGTCAACAATTAATTGCAACATGTTTTTCAGGGTGCCGTAGACACAAAATTGTCTGAATTGGTAATCGAGGGGGTGACGATGCGACTTGCTTTGGCAGCCGCCATCAAACACATGCACTGTTATTTTCCCCCATTCATTGTGCGTTCACTGTTTTATGATCGGTCACGGACTTTGCAAACTATTGTACCAGAATTCCAACCGTTAATCTTTGTGTAGTGGTCTTGTTCAGTGCATGGGTCGACACATGTAGCTTGACAATTCATTTACACTTACGTTAACACGCATAGTAATTTACACGCATACATAGCCAAACACAAACGACACAAACACATTTCATCTGGATGTTTTGTCTGTTTATTTATTATGCCTAGATTTAACATTGATCGTCACTGATTGCAACCGTGTGGTTTTTAAGTGTTTAGAAACACCGAACAATGTTTACTTAAACAGTTTAAAATTCCATGTCTTACCGGCACAGCTCACTTCCTTGATCTGGCAAAGGGGTGTGTCGCGGTTCTGAGGACGCTTTATCTTTGGGCACGTTCTCGTGCGTGTGTCCTCTCGCCCTCACGACCACAGTTAAATGTCAAAAACTATGTAATCATAGATGTTTGAGTACATATGAGTTTATGTACATGTGTGTTATTATTTTCTGGAATTCCTGTTATGGTTTGTTTTGTAATAAAGTAAAAATCCCTGTTTTCTGTTCAGGCAATTGTATTGGCCACCTGTAGGGAGGAGACAGGTACCATTCATAATGATGCTGTATTCAGGTTGTAGGGCAAGACATGTGTCTGGATGCCCCCGGGTAAACCGTCATCTGAGTGAGGTTTGAACTGTTCTTGTCCATTTGCGAGCCGCAGGCTAGATTATATTTTTGAATGTTTCCTTTGGGTTCTCGTAGCCTGATTATTGTCTGTATATTTTGTAAATTATGTTTAGTTATATTTAGTATCTTCATATTTTGTTTTGGTTTATTTTGGTCTCTTGGCTCACTCTCACCGGTGGTGTGCAAAAATAAATGGCAAAACCACATCTTCTGCCTCATCTGTGTGCCTGACTCGTAAGACCCTCGACACTCTACCTTGTAACAGAGGGCTGTGCCACAGCCAAATGATCATTTGTTGCTATATGTTACCACACTGTGGGAGTACACAAGTGCCTACCACAATGTAGGCTATTGACTGCATGACTTGATTCCAGCTATTTATAATGGCACATTTACAGT
>NC_085863.1:14969084-15004084 GCF_034702125.1 Engraulis encrasicolus | reverse complement strand
AGAGAGAGAGAGAGAGAGAGAGAGAGAGAGAGAGAGAGAGGCAAAGGAAATACAATTTGACATTCTGAAGCCAAGGTGTCTGGTATTTATTCTACTATATCTACTGTATGTACTGTATGTAATGTATGCATCATATAAGCTCCATCATTTTAAATCAAGCCCTTGATCATTTATACTTTAAATCAAGCCCTTGATCATTTATACTTTAAATCAAGCCCTTGATCATTTATACTTTGATATTGTCATTGTTTTTACAGGCTTATTTATACTCAAAGTAGTGTTGTTGTATGACAAATTCCCCTCAGGGCAATACAAAGCAGTATTACAATAAAATAAATAATGCTTTGTCTGTCATATCATATTTTGACACATCTCATGTCACTTTGAAGGTGCTATCCCTCATTTTCAGACATAACAACCAGATGTATTACAGCTAGCTACAACAACATCAGTGTAATTCTCAGTCCTGATAGCTGTCCTAGGCTCAATATCAGAGGAAGCAGCCAGACTTTATTCATGCTCTGTTAGACACCGTCAGACCATCGAATTTGTGCAACCAAAACGAGAAGAAGAAGAAGAAAAAAAAACATCAAGTCAGTGAGCCCCAAACCGTGATGACATTATCCAGCGATGCGCAATCACAGCCAGGGACGGCGACAGGGGTGGACAAAGGGGTCAGCTGTCCAGGGTCCAGAGAGAGAGAAGGGGCCCAGAATTGGGTAATCAGTATATTGTATTTATTAGATAGAGGCAGGACCGCCGACAGGGGGGGACAAAGGGATATGTTGTCCCAGGCCCAGGGAAATAAGGGGCCCAAAATGTGGTCCCCATTACATTCTATGTATTGAAAAGGGGGCCCTTTCAGATGACTTTGTCCTGGGCCCAGCAAAAGCTGTCAGCGCAGCGGCCCTGGGTAGGGGGGCCCTTTCAGATGACTTTGTCCTGGGCCTAGCCAAAGCTGTCAGCGGACCTGATCACAAGCCGTCCCACAACAAAGGCTGAGGATATTGACCAGCAGGGGCATGAAAAATCACACTCTGATATCCCCCACCGGCCGTATAGGTCACCCCAACTCAACAGCCGACTCCAACTTTTATGCTCTCCGCCCCAGCTTCAAACCCTGGCCGTCCACCTTAATTAACTATCGATTCACAAGCTGTTAAGAGAGGGCTCATTCAATTAAAAAACGAGACACAGCAATAATATTTATCCAGTCGGTGGTAAAACTTTTCTGTGTTAGTTAAAGGACCAGTTCAGTCAATTTCAACATCCAGTTGAAATGCTCACACCACCCTGGACTTGTCAGTACCTGAGGTTTTTTTTTTCCTTCTTCAGCCTTTTCCGAGATCTTGGTCATTGTAATTGGGGCAGCGCTTTGTTTACATTTCAGAAAAACATTTTTATTTATTCCCAAAAACATCCGAATGGTTATACAATATCAGCAGACAACTAGCAAATAGCTGTACCTTTTGGGAAAATATTTGGAGTAGGCCTTTGTTCATTTTTTAAAAAATGTAAACAAACGCTGCCCCCATTAGAATAGCTCATATCTCAGAAAGGGCTTAGCCGAAAAATGTGGCATCACCGACAAGTCAAGGGTAGAGTGAGCAATACAACAGCATATTGAATTTGACTGAACTGGTCCTGAACTGGTTGAAAATATATGTTGAACTATGTTTAGACTCCCAGAGAAGTATCATGGATTGTGGTTGAACATTTTAAAGAGCAAATAATAGTATTTAACTTGTTAAGATACAGCATTATACTTATACATTTGTTGTTACCGGAATGGCAATGACCAAGCTGTACTGCAATACTAAAGGCCCTGTGTTATGTTATAGTAGTGTAGTCAAAGATGTTCTTAGTTCTTAGTTCTTAGTTCTTAGTTCTTAGTTCTTAGTTCTTCACAACAGACCGTCTCTGGTGTAGTGCCATGGTAGTTCACTTTTCAATGACTATTACAGCGCTCCACTAGTGGAACAGTGTGCATTATGGGGCTACAGGAGATGCCATGTAAATGTTATTGTTGATTTTTTTTTTCCTTCAACATTTCCAATGATGTTTGCAAGGGGCTCATATGGGTGATTGACTGACATCAACTGACTCATGGGTCCGGTCCTCTGCTTTCCAGGCCATTTAAACCTGCCTGCCGTAACGTTTCAGACGTCTGACACGATCAGGCAAATTATACCTCTGCCTCCCTCTCAGTCTGCCCTACCGCACATCTCATCACCCCGACATTATACTTGTAACAACTTGTACATGATCACTATCAGTTACCTCAGCACGCCGTCTGCCTGTGCTTCCTGTGACACAGCGCGGAATTTCATGACCAACCAAGTCAGTCTGGCTAAGTTGTCTTAGTTGTCCTCGATTTCAAATTCACCTCAGATTTGACTTACAATGACAATCGAGCATCCTCTGCTCTGACTCCATTTTGTTATTAGCCCCAGCCCCTGCAGGTAGCGTAATAAGAAAGTGGAATGGTCTTTTTTATTTGTATAAAGTAAACTACACTTAGAGAGTCGATGTAACTCCTAGATTATATTTGGTCCCAGAATACTCTTTAAGTGTTGAGTTAACACTGCATTTTTGTAGACATTTCATAAACGCGTGTTCTTTCCGCCCTCTGACAACTCTAAAATTATGGAAGCATGATGAGACTATATTATCTCGGAGGAACATTGCAGTTACAACAACCAAGCTATAGAGTACAACCAACACAGCAGTGTCTCTCGCTATCTCTATCTCTAGTTATATCTCAGTCTCTGCCTACATCTTTCTAAAGCCTCTGTCTCGCTCCTGTGCTCTCTCTCTCTGTCTCTTTCTCTTCCCCATTCTCTGCTTTTTTTCATTACTGGAATGCCCTATCACAGCGGAAACCCAATGCTGACTCCAGGAATAAGAATGTCATCATTTGAAGACAATTCCCGTGTTCACCTCATGATACACTTGAAGATATGTCAAGCCGCCCATCCCCAAGAGCATGCCATGTGAAGGGAAACATTATCTACAGTTGTCAAATGGTTCACTGGCAAACACGCCAGTGGGGACAGAGTTTCATTAGATGAACTCTACAGTGAGAGTATATCCTTAAGGGGCCATGTTTAAACTAATGACAACCCCCATATGGTGCGTGTTTGGAAGACAGTATCAGTGTACACTCATAGCATTAAAAAGTAATAGATTTTGTTTGGCTGTTCGAATTTGCACTTGTGCCTCCAGAGAGTAACTCATGAGTGACAATTGTGATTTCTAGAGATTGCCCTGGCTCAGAATTATTACTATTCTGTTATTGCATGATAAAACCTTTCCATTCATCAGAAAAGTAGATTATGCTTTATTGTACTATGTCAGCATATAGTAGAAAGCATGATTGTGGAATTTGCATTATGTCTGACAGATTTTTTCATGCTGCGTGGCATCCAACTGTACCAAAAAAGGCCACATTTCTAAGCTAACATGTTGTACCTGTGCGTTGGCAAAGCATTGTTGAACCTCAACTTTTCTCTAACTCATACAACTAAAGACAAGGTCTTTTGTCGTTAAGTAGAAGTTTGCTTTATTTCCTGAAGCAGGTGCAAATGTTATGTGTGGTCGTGACTGAGAAATGTAGCGCAGTGCAGTGCAGTGCAGTGCAGCAATACTGGCTGTCTCAGCTCCTAACTGCATCGCTTAAAACAGAGCCCCCGGTCTGAATTAGTTAATCATAAACCACAGATTATATATAGTATATCCCCACAAAGCGGGACAGATTCTCCTGGGAATGCGCCACCTGTCTGGGGAATCGGTGTGACTTTCTTCAGAGAAGCGGAGCGGAGGCATTTCCCTACCGCAGATGACTGGTGGATTGTGGGTGGGTGGTGGGAGGGAGGCAGAAGGACCACTCCCAGTACACTGAGTGCAAGTGCTGTGCAGAGACCAGGGCTGGACTGGCCATCTGGCATACCGGGCATTTCCCAGTGGGCCCCGCACCCTTGTGGGCCCCTATTTTCAGATATGTAAAAAAAAATATATATATATATAAATATTTGTTTTAACATTTCTGAAAATAGGGCCCCACGAGGGTGTGGGACCCACTGGTGAGTCAGTTCTGCGCCGCTAATTATGAGGGGCCCCTTTAAGCCAAAAGTGCCCGGGCTCTATTGCAACCCCAGTCCAGCCCTGTCAGAGACAATAGGAGCCCTGTTATCTCATTCTGGGGGAAGGCTCCTAATTTAACAATCTAAATAGACTCCCTAGACCTATAGACCTACAACAATTGTTCCTTGACGAAAGCTAATTCCATTCTATCTTGCCGTCTCACCTCTTCACTCCAAGTTCCGGGTTATTATAGGCCTGCCTCAAAGTTTACGTTTCAGTTTCCCTCTTGAGTGAACAAACCGATTCAGACATTCATTGGTGCCTATAGTGCAATTTCCCTGCTGAATTCAAAGTAACAACTTGACTGGACAATCCCTCTTTGTTATACTGTTGGCCTACTATAGCTAACACAGTGTATGTATGTCTTAAGTCTACTGCAATTTAAGTCTACTGCATTTTACTGCATAGTTTCTGTCTCTTGTCTTCTGTGTCAGTGTCTGCCTAGGCTCAAAATTTGCTAAACTATCAATTGCCCTCTGTGGACAAATAAAACAGGTGTGACCTACCTTTAGCATGTAACAGTGAAAGCCATGATTTTTGGGAATAATGAACATATATCTGTAAAAAGTGATCTCTCGTTGACCAATTAATCTTACTACTATGTGTGCCATGTCAGTGTTGGCCTGTCTGTCTCATGTTGTTGCTGACTTCACACATCAGGCCATGACCTTTGCTCACTCACTGTAATAAGATGTCAGTAATCCTTTACTGTACCTCCATGGATGGACTATACAGTAATGATGCCAAGAAACATGTTTGAGTGAAGTAAGTGTCAATCTACAGTAGACTAACACAGAAATATACTTCAAAAGAAAAAAAGTTCTCCGTGCACTTATTTGACTTTTTGCTTGTTTATTCAGAGCGAACATCGCATTTCGCCTCTGTGCAAAAACGAGCAAAAACTTCTTTCTTTTGAAGTATTGAACACTACTGCGTTTACCAGCACCTAGAGCCGAAGCTGTGCATGGACCTTGGAACTGATAAAGAAATATCGGTAACACTTTACTTGACGCCTGTGTCATAAGCATGTCATTACAATGTCATGATACTGTCATAATAGTGTTATGCGTGTGTCATAAACATTTTATGACTGGTGGCCTTAAGTGACATTCGGTTATGGCAACTTTGCCATAACCAAATGTCACTTCAGGCCAACAGTCATAAAATGTTTATGACATGGACATAATGTTTATGACTTATCTATGACTGTGTCATGACACATTATGACACTGTAATGACATGACACCGGCGTCAAGTAAAGTGTTACCGAATTATCCTTATCCTGACAGTAGGAAACGTAATTTCAAATTCCTTGTATGACCAGTGCATGTAAAGAAATGAACAATAAACCGACTTGACTTGACTTGACTCTACCCCGGCAGATATACCCTTGTGCATTTGACCTGCTGTCCTCACCAGTCAAAAACTGAAAGACGTAAATAGGAAGTTAGATAGTGCTATAGTTGTTAGATCGGTGGTTAGAGTAGTCTTTTCTGAGAGAGAGGGAGAGAGTGCAGTGGCCTTTTTTAATAATGACGGTTTGACAGTTTTGTGTTTTTTCCCACAACACATCACATCAAATAACATCGTATTACATCGCATTAACCTGATGCACTTATCTAGCACTCCTTACAGTGAATTATGTACCGCAACAGCACTGCCGCAGCAAAGTAGGGTCAGATGGCTCGCTCAAGAGCACTTCGGCTGTGGATGTATTTATATTGCCAATACTTACAGTGCTTACCGAGAGCGCTATGTGAAACGTACTGTTCAACTGACATTTTGCTTGTATTTTGCCCTGTTTGTTGCAAGTGCAGCTGTCAATCATCCCCACTCAATTACATAAGCATTATGTGAAACCGTATCTATTGATTCCTATTTGCGCAATATATTCAATACATATATTATATCAATGCATGTATAGCCTAATGTAGTATTATGTGCAATGCATGTACTGTAGGCCTATGTCTTATAAATATAAAGTATCGGCTTCTCCACTCAACGGTAAATGGTAGCTTCCTTTTTTTCATATGGATTTAGGTCAGGAAAGGAAGTGTGGGGATGGTTAGCATTTCAGCTGGTTCTCTTACAAATTAGTAGCAGACGAGGACAGTTGGTCTGAGCTGAGGAGGGCTCTGTGTGAAAGGTTTTCCTCAGGAATGTTCAAATGCTGACTGAGGGCTCGTGTTTGCTTGTTCTCTGGATTGGACAGAGAGTGTGGTCAGTTGTTGCTGCCCCCCGACTCTTTCCCTCTGTCTCTCTGTCTCTGTCTCTGTCTCTGTCTCTGTCTCTGTCTCTCTCTCTCTCTCTCTCTCTCTCTCTCTCTCTCTCTCTCTCTCTCTCTCTCTCACACACACACACACACACACACACACACACACATACACACTATCTCTCTCTGTCTCTGTGTGTGTGTCTCTCTCTCTCTGTCTCTCACACACACACACTATCTCTCTCTCTCTCTCTCTCTGTCTCTGTCTCTGTCTCTGTGTCTCTGCCTCTCTCTCTCTCTCTCTCTCTCTCTCTCTCTCTCTCTCTCTCTCTCTCTCTCTCTCTCTCTCTCTCTCTCTCTCAGCGCACCACCTGCTCTTGTGTGTTAGTGCTACACACTTGCAGGTCCTGGGGTTAGTTCCTGCAGTGGTAAGATGTTGTTTCAGCTGTGTTTTGAAGTAGTCGAACGGGCCTGCTTCTGTTTTTAAAAAATGGGGCCCCGTGCAGATTATATCATTGATCGTCACCTAAGGGATATTTTTATTGCACAGAACATAATGGATCTCCAGATGAAACAAGATAGCAAAATGTGTTTCTTGTTAACTTACTGTTTCTTGTCAAAGACTAACTGCACCCAATTTTTTTGAAGAGGATAAGCCAGTAGACTACTAATACCAGCAAGACCATCCTTTTTAAAGCTAAAACAGAAAGCCAACAAACACATAGCATTTTAGAGCCTTAGGACAAGTGCACTATTATGAACATTTAGGCTCTTTTCTGAATTCTCTCCAATATAGTAGAGTGGTCCTCACCATTTTTTAAATAATTTTTTTATGTTTGCTGCTGTCTATGTCATTTGGCTCATATGGATTTTGTCTCAACTGGCTTTATGGCACGTCTATGGGCACGTTTAGTAAAAAAGCTGCACTCTCGGGTGCAATTCCTGCAGTTTAATCTAGGGTTAGCATGACAGACAGACGTTTCGGCCTAAGCCTTCTTGAGCCTCTATGGGCAGGTCCATATCTGTTCTTAAAACCATCCTATACATTGGTTTTCAAAAGTATGCATCTCACTAAGAGTTTAGGGGTGCGGCACTCCCTAACAAGATTAAAAGCGAAATGTTAGTTCTGTCGTTTTTTTATTTGCCATTTTGTGAATGAAAGAGAAAAAAAAATTATTTACAAAATGCTAAATAAAACATTACAGAAGCCAGAAACCAAATGTGTTATAATACCAGTGAACACCACTAAAGACAATTGGTGAGGATTACTCTATTGCAGGGGTTCCCAAACTTTACCATGACAAGGCCCCCATATACCGGTAGATTCCAGCCAAGGCCCCCCTGATATGCGCCGTGCCACACTATTTTTTCTGTGCAACCGGTTTCACAACTCGATGAATTGGTGCATTCCTAAACCTATTCAAGTACTACAGAAAGCATGGTACATATATAAACATAATAAAGAAAAAAAATATTCCACTGGGATTGTTTAGCTTATTTTTGGTTTATTTTAGATATTTAAGTTATTAAATGTATTACATTATTGAGTTGATTTCACAATATTTTTCCTGCCAACCAGCCGCAGCCCCCTGGCATCCCCTCGCAGCCCCCCAGGGGTCCCCGGCCCCCACTTTGAAAACCACTGGTCTATGGCATACAATTCAGAAAAGGGGATAGAGGCTCAAAAAAGTGCACTTGTCCTTTAGTAAAGTCTCAACTCTCTACAACACAAATGATACGATAACCATTTGTGACAGAACTAAGTACTAGGAGCTCTAGTCAGGGGATTGGTCTATTCTACCGAATGAGGACTCACCTCTCTTAAGAGCTGAACGGACTAGTTCCCAGACCCACCGAAATCAGGTGTGTGTGTGTGTGTGTGTGTGTGTGTGTGTGTGTGTGTGTGTGTGTGTGTGTGTGTGTGTGTGTGTGTGTGTGTGTGTGTGTGTGTGTGTGTGTGTGTGTGTGTGTGTGTGTGGTTAGGGGTGAAAATTACTCTTTAAATGTGTTTTGTGCAGAATGATTTAACGATTTGCGATGGCTACCTCCTCTCCTGAGCTGGGGAGTAATCAAGTCTGCTTGTTCAAGACTCTCTTCTTCCCTTCTTCCTGCTTACTGCACCTGGGCTTGGGGGAGAAATAGGGCCCGGGCACTTTAGGCTTCAAGGGGCCCCTCATAATTAACGCAGCAGAACTGACTCACTGGTGGGCCCTGCGCCCTTCTGGGCCCCTATTTTCAGAAATGTTTAAAAAAATGTTTAAAGGGTACAGGGCCCACCAGGAAATGCCCACTCTGCCAGATGGCCAGTCCAGTCCTGTCCTTACCGCACCTGGGCTTGATTGTGGACTAAAGAGCTGTCTGTGTACAAAGCTGTGCGCCTTCCTCGGTCACAAATAATGTAGGCGCATAAGCCGATTGACAGCAATGAAAAGTCTTTTTTTTTTTTTAAGTAAAATTAGTAGTCTCAGTGGTTCAACTACTGATATAGGCCTAATAATAAAGGGCACTTACCATAGCCTACTAAGTATTATTCATGTAGTGGGCTGTCTGTCGTTTCAATGACATACAATTCCATATCCAACCTGTAGGTCAAGCAGAGAAGAAAAAAATAAGCTGAGTAAGCTAGACGAACCTTAGATGCATCAAATATTTTTGGGAAGCATTACATTACATTACATTGCATTTGGCAGGACGTTTTTTCAACCAAAGTGACTTACATTCGAGGACATAATCATAGCCAACCTCATTAGCAGATATGAAGTGCACAGGAAATATAGTAGAGAACTATAGTAGAGCACAGGAAATATAATAGAGAACAACAAGTGCAGATGCCAAGACACATACACATCATGTCAAGAGTCTGGCCTGGGACTAGGGTAGCTGAAGTATTAATGTAGTAGATTTTCATGTCAAGTCAAGTCAAGTCAAGTTTATTGTGGATTTCTTTACATGCGCTGGTCATACAAAGAATTGTAATTACGTTTCTTCCTTTCCCATGCAGATAGTCACGAAAGAGGAGAGTCTTAACTAGCTTCTTGAAGGCTGAAAGAAACGTGCCTATAGTCTTGCTGCCTTTGGGAGAGTGTCTCTCAACTGGTGGGTCGCGACCCAAAAGTGGGTCGTAGAGGGGTCATGGGTGGGTCGCGGAGCCTTGGTGTAAAAAAAACGTAATTCTAAAAAAATCCAACTTTTCCTGCAACAATTTACAACTTTTATTTTGATAGGCTAGTGAACGCCGTGTCATCTGTCGTCATAGATACAATCTGAATATTTATGCGAGATTGATAGCGTGCAACCAGTCATTCGAGTCTTGGTTACATTCTGAGAATTGCATTGAATTGACTTGAACGCAAAAAAAATGGGTCGCGACCGAATGAGAGTGCAAAATGGTGGGTCCCAAGACTGTTCCAGTTGAGAACCACTGCTTTGGGAGACCGTTCCACCACTGAAGACCAACGGTGGAGAACAGTGTTGACTGGGAACGCTTAGATCAGGGGTGGGGAACCTATGCCTCGAGGGCCAATTACGGCTGTCTAATTTTTTTGTGAAGAAATATTAGAAATGACATTTGCAATACAATTAAGTTATATTTTCAGGGGACCTAATGAAGGTGGGGTCTGTTGTAAAGGTGACCGTTTTCAATATAGGCCTAAGGTGTAGGGGGATAATGGTTTGTGTTCATAGAACGACCCGTGGAGGACTCGTAGCCCCTCAAATGAAAATCGTTCCCCACCTCTGGCTTAGAGTGAGCAGGTGGCAGAGCAAAACGGTTTGAGCTGGAGGAGCCTAATTCTCTTCGAGGAAAATAAGTTCTTAGCCAGCAGGTTGGTCTAGCTTCGCACCATAGGGGAAAATCAACCACAGTGTAGTAAGTCTTTTGGGAGTGACCTGATGTACGCTATCTATTTGCGTTTTGCCAAATTCTACGCGAAGGCATTCCAGTCTTCTCACACAACTATCCAGTGGTGTAGTCTACGTAGAACGTGGGTATACGGTGTATACCCACTTCAAAATTTGAGGGATTTCAGTATACCCACTTATAATTGATTGGTCCATTGTTTTGAATAGCACAAATATATACAGTATACCCACTACATAAAATGCTCAAATATACAGTATACCCACCATAAAAAAGTAGACTACACCACTGCAACTATCTGATTTCTGTGAAAGTCAGAGCTGTTTTAGAATTGACAGGTGGGATTTTCCATAGATGGGCGTAGGTATGGTTCTTCTTCCGCCTGTCGCTCTCAGCTACGTCACTGGTTGAGTTCAATGTGAGTGGCTTAAGTGGTGCATCATTTAGGATTTTTGATGAAGAGCCTCGTTCAAAAAACCTGCGACAATTCATTCTACAAGGTTAGTTTCATTTCAGTTGATATTCTATCAACACAGACACTTACATCGAGAGGCTGGCACAATAATGGATTTTTTTCTTTGGCTTTGTGGACTGAGAATAATACCATTTTAGTGACAGGCAACAAAAGGTCATTCACTTGCACTAGCCCACCAGTCCAGCGAGCTCCAGAATTACAAGGACTGCTTGGTTGGTCAAACAGACGTGTCTTTACCGTACCGTAGGGACACTATGCAGGAAATGGTCAAAAAAGGTACTGCAACTATGCTGCTCATTGAAATTGGGAAATATAGTGTGGTCCAAGTACAGTCATTTTTACAGCTAAAAATGGCTATTTTTGGAAATTCAAAATGGCGGACCATGGAGAAGATCCCCCTTTTCATGTATGAAAAGTGCAATTTTTCCAGTCATAGTGAATACTTTGAATTTTATGGTGGTGGCAAGTATTCATGAAAAAGGTAACATTAGTGTATGGGCAGCATGAATTCTGGAAATAAACAACAAAAAATCTCACACAGTGTCCCTTTAAGGGGCTACCAGTTCTCTGGAAATTCCAAATGATGCCTAGTGTCAGAAAAAGGGCACTGTGTCCTGAGAGGTTTGTTACATCACTGGCAGTGATTAAACCTTTTTTTCTTATCCAGGAGCTCTCTGTGTGCTGCCAGGTTTTATTCATGTTCATCTAAGCCCCCTCCCTGAGCCCAACACCTGCTTCAAACTTTTGATGTGTGCACCTCCTTTTCATTAAATTGGGCCGGGGCTCAGTTGGCCCTTTGGCTAATTCGAGCCCTGCACCTCTATATATCTTACTGGAGGTTTTGTACGCTGACTTAGTTCACACATGCATGATTGATTGCCTTTTGCTGTTCAGAATGATGAACTGGTTTTGCTTGCAATCAAAATGTCCATTAGAATAACAGAAATCATTCTGTGTCCATATTAATGCTTTCACCAATAGGTCACAGCATAAACTTTTCAGCTTTTAAAAGTGGTGTTTGAAAGTGAGGCAAACTCTTATCTTCATTGTAACAGCAACTGTTGTAGATCCAAAATGATATAACAATAACACTCCTCTGCTATTCTCTTCAATGCACTCTTGCAGCAGTGATGCTACAACTTAGGGTTGGGGGAGAGAGAAAACTATGTTGGCCCTCCCTCCCATCCAGCCAGTCTGCAGAGTACATTTCTCGAAACCATAGTTGTTATCAGTTAGCAACTTAGTTAGCCAATGGCAAATTGAATTGCAACCAACAAAGTAGCTAACATAGTTAGCAACTATGGTTTTGAGAAATGCAGCCCTGGGCCACTCGAACTTAGCCATCGGAAATTCGAGCTATAGGATTCATTCAAATAAGTTTGGGTATTTTTTTTATTGGGGGAACAATTCATGTTTTTCAGAAATGACATTGAGCGGACAGGTAAAAGCGAAATGAAAGCCCAGCTGGGAAATTCCAACTGTCATTGACGTTGTGACAACACAGCACACAAGTGCACTCAACGAAATTGCATTTATGCCTCACCTGTGCAAAGGTGGCCAGACATGACCATGCTCAGTGTACCTCAGTCATGGAGGAGAATGGGGCAGAGCACTGGTTGATTACTCCCCCCACCAACCTGACGGGTCAGGAGTCGAACAGGCAACCTTTGGGCTACAAGTCTGACAACCTAAGCCTAACCGCTTACCCATGAGCGTGGGTGGGTGGGTAATGACTAGCAACTCTGCATTGCTTCATGTCCAGCTAAATATTGTCAGACACTCAACATCTTTATGGTGCAGGGTGTTACAGTGTGTTATCATATTTATTTATATGTTACATATAAATTGGTAGCATTTATAAACAACAGGTCTGTAATTACAATCGTCCAGGGGGTTGCGCCTGCAGAGTGAAACTGTGACCTATAATTACTCCATCAGCTATTGCGTGCGTGCGTGCGTGCGTGCGTGCGTGTGTGCGTGCGTGTGTGCGCGCGTGCATGATTCAGGCTTGTCAGGCAAACAGTAGTGAGATAGAGTGCCAGTTGCTACACGTCTCAAACCTGTTGGTCCTATCTTGCATCTAGTCAAAGTCTAGCCTCTTAGTCTAAGCACACACCATACGCCCTGTGGAATGTCTCACTGTTCAATGAAAAGCATAGCTACATAGCATACAAAGCATTACTATGACAATACAGACATTCTTTACTGCCTTTAGAGATTAAGTGTTTTATTTGTCAAAGTTACACGTCTTTAACTTGACATGAAATGCTCCATTACGATTCCACAGATTCTGCAGCGTGAGAAGAATGATGGGGAATAGCCTAATAAGACACAAAAAGAGAGATAATTGAAAACAAAACTATTTTTCAAAAGTCCTTCAGGGCAACACATCAGACGTGTCAAAGAAGCAGACTCGTATCCTGAGGGAGAAGAACCCTCCTGTGACGCTCAGTTCATGACAACAAAACTGTCAGTCTGATTTTTAATAAGCTGGACAGAGACTCGTTGGGGAGGGTGAAGTCTTTTGGGACTGCAATACAGTAGTGTCTGTGGTTCCCAAACTTTTTCAGCGGGGACTCTTGCTAAGAATATTTTCACGACTTAGGCATTTTTTTTTATCCATTGCTATTGCTAGATTTTCCATTAATAGTGTGTCTGCAAATGAAGGGTTTATTTGCAAAACGGTGTATCTCCATTTTTTGATTTTTTCCTTTTATTATTGAAAATGATTGTTCAGAGTGCCTATCACCTATGTGTGAATTCTTACCATTTAAATATTTTGAGAACATACTTTTTTAACCTATATAAAATGCATTTTGCAACGCAATTCTATGGAATGCCCAATACAAAATGTCAATTTCCCAACATTCTACAAAATGGAGATACACGTTTTGCAAATAAACCCTTCAAATATTGCTAGAAATCCACAGGACAGCAAATACAGTTATTAGCTGTTAGCTGTTAATCTGTGGATGTCCCATTTTTGTGCAATGTCCCTTTTATCCGCGACCCCCCTTCAGTACCTCCGCGACCCCCCTTCGGTACCTCCGCGACCCCCCTTCAGTACCTCAGCGACCTTCCTAGGTGTTCCGATCCCCAGTTCGGGATCAGCTGCAGTAGTTTCTGTGCCATTTCGAATAGCCAGATATCTTTCAAGGAGTAGGGGTATGTTTCTCCATAGGTTTAAGACTTAAATGTTGTACAGTATAGCTAAATATGTATACTATACAGAAAATTCTGCAATGTTAATTAATCACTTCGAGAGTACGCTCGACTACTGCACTAGAAGATTTTAAAAATAGAATTTCGGTGTGAAGTGTGAATTCAAACTACATCATTTACAGCGCATGTGGCAAATTAAACATGTTTGCCATTGACTTGACTTGAGAAGGAAGCAGCAGGGCTGTGATGTCTGTGATCAGCACCATTGAGAAGAGAGAGCAGGAAGTCTCCCTGTCTGGAATCCTGACAACACGACATCCAGCCAGTGTTGCCAGATTGGGCGGTTTCCCGCCCAATTGGGCTACTTAGAATGGCCGTGTGCGAGGAAAAATAGATTTTGGAGAAAAAAACGGCCAATTTTTGGCCATAGAAATCAATAGAATTGGGCAGGATTTAGTGCTTCCAGGCGGGTTTTGAGAATTTTTTGGGCTGGAAATCATCAGCCTCACCTGGCAACCCTGCATCCAGCACTGGATTAAACCAGGGTGATCTTAATGGGCTGGAAAGACAGTGGTTTGGTCGAGTGAAGTATTTTTAGGATTTCAATAGTTCGGTGCCTTTTGGAATAGCCGGAGGTCCAACCAAAGAAGTAAGGACGGAAAGTCTCCCTCAATCTGGACCCTGCCACCCGTGAGCTTGGAGGGATGGATTAAGGGATAAAATGCCCTGGCCAAAAATGGTGTTGCCCCCACCCAACCACATGGCAAAATCATTTATTTGGACAGGCATTTTATTCCTTATTTTGTCTGTTCACTGGTGACAGGCTGTTCATTTCTCCAAGCCCCAGGCACCTATTTACCTTCTCAACCTGACATGCGGTCAGGGGAGTCGACAGAAGGGGACAAAGGGGTCAGTTGTCCCAGGTCCAGGGAGATGGGGGGCCCAGAATTGGGTTCTCATTGCATTGAATGTATTGGTTGGGGGCCCTTTTCAGAGGACTTTGTCCCGGGCTCAGCCAAAGCTGTCAGCGGCCCTGACATGCGGTAGGCACACGTGGCCAGGGCTCACTTGTAAACGAGAATTTTATTCTCAATGTGATTTTATTTCCCTGGTTAAATAAAGGTAAAAAAACAAAACCCCACCATGCTGCTATGTGAGGAAAGGGGCAGCTTTGGAAAGGGGGTGGAGAGGGGAGTGTTCAGTTTGTCCAGGCCCCTGGGGATCTCTGGCTGGCTCCCCTGGTCACCAGCCCAGTTGGCCTGCCCATTAATCCAACTCGGCCACACTGACTGGACTCAAGCATGGAGCCATGCAGATGGTGGATCTAGCCATTTTCATGCCCTAGGCGAAATATAAACATGGAGCCCTCAAAAGTCATTATACAGACATCAAAGTCTGTGCTTTGGTGCTACGTATTTTCGAGTTTTGTCTCATATATATCTTCAATTACTTTACATAAGTGACAAATTAAGATCAAGCCAATTTTTTGTGTGTGTATACGACAACTGGTGTGACAGTTGAAGCCCCTATTGGAGATCAGATTTGGTTGGGGCCCTAGGCAATTGCCTAGTGTGCCTAATGGAGAGTCCGCCTCTGGAGCCATGCACAGTGACCTACATGAGAAGATGACTGCTGATGACGTAACCAGGCCTGGACTGGGCGAGAAATAGGGCCCGGGCACTTTTGGCTGAAAGGGTCCCCCCCTACTAATTAGCAGCGCAGAACTGACTCACCGGTGGGCGCCTCACCCTCAGTGGCCCCTATTTTGAGAAATGTTTAAAAAAAATTAAAAATGTTTTACATTTCTGAAAATAGGGAGGCCCACGAAGGTACGTGGCCCACCGGGAAATGCCCGGTATGCCAGATGGCCAGTGTAACGGAAGCCAACTAGCAGAGTGTGGCGTGGAACGTTAGTAAACCTCCACCCCAAGCCTCATACAGTATCGGCAGGGCTGAGTGCGCTGAGCTATCGGACTGGTTTAGCTCAGCGGGACACCAACCGATGTGTTGACTAGGAGGTGGCGAGTTCGAGACCCGAGGGGGACAGACTGCGTGGGAAGTGGGAACACCTCAGTTCCTCCAGGAGGCTCATGGCCAGGGCTGTTGATAGCGTTTTAACGGGCCTGGGACAAAGTCATTTAAAAGCCCCCCCAACCAATTACATACAATGTAATGAGGAGCCAATTCTGGGGCCCCTTTTTCCCTGGGCCAGGGACAACTGACCCCTTTATCCCCCCACTTGTTGGCTTCTCCGCTCATGGCAACTCGTGGGATGCATGTCAATGTGCTGCACTGCGCTCGTTTGTGTCAGAAGTCAGTGCTCAGAGTTGACAGTACAGAGGAAACTGAGCCTTTGCAGAGGCATCATTTGACAGAAATTTCAAAGAAACCTCCTTTTCAGCTTCCCCACTTCAAGGAGACTTTTATTCTGTGTGTGTTTGATCCTTTAACTGCTGATTTTAATGAATACCTTTTCACGTGTTCTGATTTGAGGCTATACAGTACTTGCTCTTCTGCAATTCGTATTTTTTGAAGAGATCTGAAAAATGCTTAACAGATGCCAAATAGCATTATTGTGCAGAGAATGTCATTGCAATGTATCCTTGAGAAAAATATACAGTAGACCTATCCTTCTAAAAGGATCTAGGGACACATAACTCCAACAGTTGACTACATCTTCATAAAATGTCCCACATGCCGTGATCTTTCGGGGTTCCGAGATTCTCATCACAAAAATTAAGAAAGCAAAAAAGCCAGGGGGGGGGGGGGGGTCTGATTAAATCTGTAGGATTGCACTAATGCTATACAATGATGATGAGTAATGCCTTTATTGGCTAGCCTAATAAATGGGAGAGTAGAAGAGAGGAATAAGACACTGGGAGGAATATATTAACAAGCGTTTATGGTCCGTCTGTGTGCAAAAATGAAAGACTTCAATAAGATGTTAATGAGGTATTGAGTTTAACATAGCCCACAGTACAGTAACTGCTGAATCACACCAAAAGTTCTGTGTGCCATGTAGGCTATATTTCTGTAACACTTTACTTTACGCCGGCATCATATGTATGACATAACGGTGTCATAACATTGTCATAATGCAGTCATGAATGTGTCATAAACATTATGTCAATGTCATAAACATTGTATGACTTTGTCTTCATGTGAAATTCGGTTATGACAAAGACAGGCCTAACAATGTCAACTTTTCATGGCCATAAAACGTTTGGACATTGGGATTATGTTTATGACTCGTTCATGACACTGTTATGACACTGTTATGTCATATGTATGACGCCTGCGTCAAGTTAAGTGTAACCCTATATTCATTTGTCTGCCTCGTCAAACCTTGTTATGTAGTCTTAGGTTATGGTTTGTGACTGTGGATGAAAGGCATTAATAATTTTGCATTTTCAAGTAGGAGTAAATTCCCTTTGTTGTGAGATAATGATACAAATCGACCAGTTTAGGCTAAATGGGTTAGGGCCTACTGCGCCATGTCGGCTACATGATAACTATGATCAATAAAGAAAATATTCTTATTTAAATAATACATGGATATTAGAGTCGCAGCACTTTAAAATTAATGTGTGTGATGCTTGTGAGTTAAGCCTAATGGATGTTGATGAATATGAAAATGAATAGTTGAAGAACTAATGATGAGCACATTAAGTGACAGTAGGGGCTTGACTAATCAGACAAAAAAAAAACATTTTTTTCAGTGAAGAGTGTTGGGCTATTTGAGTGTGTTTTTTAATGGATAGGAAAGTACCCAGAACATTTCACGGGTTTAGAAGAGCATTGTTCTTGTGAATTTACCTGCAGTCGTCATCTTGCATTTAGAGAACCAAATCGTAAGGAGAGGGAGGACTATGGGCGGAGATCTTGTAGAACACACGCCTCGAGGCTGCTTTCCCAGCTCATTTGGGTTTCACCTGCACGCGCACTGTCACTTCTCAGTACAAGCGAACGTGGCCGTCGGACACATTCCCGCCGGTCTCTCTCTCTCACTCCCTCTCTTGAAATAGCTTAGTATAGTTTAAATAAATCACAAATATCACACTGTGGGCTTTCGAAAGTGAATCGAAGACTGCGCGGTAAAACACACAGTCCACTTCGGGACGAAGGTTGATTTTTGAAGAATGGGTTCATCCTCGTACTTGCTGCCTGTCCTCATCGCAGCGGTGATGTTTCTGCAAGGTATGTCGGTGATCTGTTTAAACATGTTCCCTCCTTTTGACTATAGGCTACCCTTAATGTTGCTTTTGCTGTTGGAAACTGCTGTCCAGACTTTTGCTTAGATAGACCTGGTTTTCATTTAGGTTACCAAAGCTATTCTATATCTCATGGAAATCAACAAGTGTCACCAAACAAATAAAACCAAAATCAAACATTGAACCACAGCGTTCCGTTCAGGAAATGTTGTTGCTCGAGTAGCCTAATTGAGGTAGGCTATTAAATTGAGTTACCGTCGTTTAGACCAACATTAAGCCCAGCTGTCCGCAAGTTCACCTTGTTGTTCGGTTGTTCATCTCTGATAATGTTTCACTTTATTTTCGAATGGCTGACGGGACCGTGTCGCACCGTGACGCTTTTGCTCTTCCACTGAGCCGAATATGAATGGAGAACTAGAGCCTTTAAACTCACGAAACTGCGATGGCAATTCTGTCACTTTAACATGCCATACTTCCCGGTTAGTTTCTGGACCTTCACCGGGCACGAGGAGAGCTGTTAGTTCCTGGTGAACGTGATTATTACATGGATAGACTGGGGATTAAAATGACAAGTATACGAATGTAATATACAGTAAGTGTACAGTAAGTGGACTTTGCTGAAAGGAAGTACTGTGTCAACGCAAATTATCTAGCATTACATACGCCGCTGACCTTCGTGGCGTCAATTAGGGACACGCGCCTTCGGCGAAGGCGTCGATAGTCCGTGAGAACAGGGTCCGTGGATGTGCACGGGGTGATAGGATACCTTGTGTCAGGACAATTAAACAACTATTGGCCGTACGATGTACATGTGCTTGTTGATCACAGACTCACAGACTGCCTTTGTTGTGGACCATGGCAAAAGCGTATAGGACACATAAGTTCTGTTATACACATAAGAACGGCTCAAAATTCCCGGTCTGACATGTTGGAATTCCATGGTTAAACGTACCTGTCGGTTGCGCGTGACAGCATACAGTAACTTATTTTGAATCGGTTGATAGAATGGAGATTATTTTGTGTCGCTGTGTAGACGGCAATTAGACTGTATCATATCCTTGTTGAATCCGAAGTGTGCACTGAAGGGGCTTACGGCGTCGCAGTCCACATTGCACGCGCGCGCGCGCCCTCGTGTGTGTGTTGGGGGGGTATAGGAGGGAGAATCTCTCATAACTATTTTTTGGTGGAAGCTGGCTTTCTTGCTCATCATGTTGCATAACAAGACTGGATCTAAAGTCTATTTAACCCAAATTTTGTTCACATAGGCCTACAGAAAACCTCCCCTCCATAGTTGCAAAAAAGAATTTGTCATACAGCATGCTTCAGTATGTGTTTCACACTGCATTTGAAATGGTCAGCTTGGTAATGTGATGATCAAGCGTTGCTTTGTAATAGTGTCCAGCATAACACCAGGTGGGTTGTGTTACTATTACACAGTAAATGTTGTGGTGTTAATTCAAAACTTACAGAGTTCATTTAAGTCCAAATGGACTCAAATGAACTCTCTAAGTGTTAAATGAGCACTGCAGAATTTACTGTGTATGATTAACGTGATGACAAGAGAGGAGAAAGGCAAAGGGAAATTACCTAAAACCTAAAAGGTCATTTCGTTTCTACTGTATGACGTCAGCCTTCCATGTGTATCATATGATGTAGCGTTGGCCTCCTCTTTTGAAATACTCTATTCTCAGAGGAGGAACTGAAAGTCCCTGACTGTTGGGCAAAGGGTATCTTGTTTATTTTTTTTCTCGGTAATTGAAAAATAAAACATTGCTGTTGACCATCAACCTGATGATCGTCACTCGTGATCATGAACCCATCCGCTCAGCTGAAACACCCAATTTACAGTTTTGTTCTTACTCACAGTTTCATTGCATTTCATGGAAAATGTCCCAATGTCACTGTGCTGCTAGTCAACCATAAGTAGTCTATCTAAAGACAGATCTCTTCAGTAGCAGGACCTGTGTCTTACAACTGCTTTAGGAAGCACACGCCGCATATAACGCCGCATATAACCTTCTAAGACACGCCGTTAGCAATTTGCTGTTACCAGAATGGCATATAGTCATAGTATTGTAGTACCATGGTAGTTAACCTTTCAATGACTATTACAGCGTGCCACAGGAGGTACGGCGCGCATTGCATTATGGGGCTACGACATCAGCTCGGTGGCTGAAAGAGATTCCATCTGTAGAAGCCGAACCACTGCGATGAATTTGTCTGATTGATAGATTGCACAGGGAGACATCAGCGCTGGTGGGGGTGGGGGTGGGTGGGGTGTCTGCTGGTGGGGTGGGGGTGGGGGGGGGGGATTGGGGGGCTCTACACTCTTCCATGTCAGTCGGAGTCTATTAACTATGCAGACACCACCAGGGAGAACCGTATCGCACCGAGGAGAGGAGAGGAAGGGTGTGTGTGTGTGTGTGTGTGTGTGTGTGTGTGTGTGTGTGTGTGTGTGTGTGTGTGTGTGTGTGTGTGTGTGTGTGTGTGAAATGGGGGTGGGGTAAGGTGAGGTGGGGTGGGAGGGTGAAAGTCACAAAAAGCTTTTATAGCAAATTGCTTGAGGCTTGTGACAGGCGAAGGAAGCATCTGCTTCTTCTTTTACGGCTGGATGCGACATCCCCCTCCACGCCCACCCCCGCCAGGTTTCACACCCCTCAGCAACAGCACTCGGTCACACCTCTGGTGGTGTCGTTCATGTGGCGTGTGTGTCTGGTTGTGTGTGTGTAGGTGTGTGTGTGTGTATAGGTGTGTGTTTGTGTAGGTGTGTGTGTGTGTGTGTGTTGGTGTGTGTGTGTGTGTGTAGGTGTGTGTTTGTGTGTGTGTGTGTGTGTGTATATGTGTGTGTTTGTGTAGGTGTGTGTGTGTGTGTAGGTGTTTGTGTGTGTGTGTGTGTGTGTGTGTGTGTGTGTGTGTGTGTGTGTGTGTGTGTGTGTGTGTGTGTGTAGCCATGCAGCCATCTCATCTGCTAATGGCCGTAGCTGCTGCTACTGTAGTCTTGGTCTCCGCTATGTGGAGCTCCTCCCAGCCTCATCCCCGTTCCTCTCCCCCACTGCCAACCCCATCCCTGTCCCTGTCGTCCGCCCCCCAGCCCCCCCTGGCCCTGTGTGTTTGTGTGTTGGTGTGTGTGTATGTGTTTGTGTGTTGGTGTGTGTTTGTGTGTGTGTGTGTGTTTGTGTCTGTGTCTGTGTGTGTGTTTGTGTAGGTGTGTGTGTGTGTGTGTCTGCGTCTGTGTGTTTTTGTTTGTGTGTGTGTGTGTGTGTGTGTATGTGTGTATGTGGAGCCATGCAGCCATCTCATCTGCTAATGGCCCTAGCTGCTGCTGCTACTGTAGTCTTGGTCTCCGCTATGTGGAGCTCCTCCCAGCCTCATCCCCGTTCCTCTCCCCCACTGCCAACCCCATCCCTGTCCCTGCCCCCTTCCCCCCAGCCCCCTCTCCCCCACCGCCCCCCCCCCCCCCATCCCTGGCCAGCACCCCCACCCCTGGCCGTGTCGCGTGCGCTTGCGTGTCTGTGTGTGTGTGTGTGTGTGTGTGTGTCTGTCGCCCTGTCGTCCGGCCCCCGGGCCCCTCCATCTGAATTACATGAATGAGTGCTGGAGGACCACACCAATCATGCCCCATTGTACAGAGGCATCGGGCACCTCTGTTATGTCTGAATGGAGCCCGCAAATGAAAGTAATTCATCTCCACCCTGTTTTACCACCCAGTGCAGCCATAAAATTGGACACACAGGTTGGCAGAGGAGTGTGGATTGGAGTGAGGAGATGAAAAGAGGAGGCACGCTACCGTCCTGTCTGCCTGTTGTATGCTCCAAATTTTTCGTTGGGGGGGGATTTGATCAAATCACCTCAAGACATACTGAAATTAAGTAATAGGAAAGCGTTCAAGTCAAGTCGGCTTTATTGTCAATTTCTTTACATGCGCTGGTCATACAAAGAATCGAAATTACATGTTGGTGGGGTTATTGCAACAGTTTTGTAAACTATAAGGGATGAAAAACTCTAGTGTACCCCCAGACAATTGTAGCTAAGATGTTCAATCGACTTTAAATAAACATATTGTGTATGGTTTGAATCAGTGGCAGTAAAAGATTTCCTGTCCAACTCTTGAGGGGTCAAACCCACATGAACCACGTCAGGAAGTTTATAGAAAAAAAAGAAACAACGCCCCCTAATTCCGGCTGTCACCAAACACTCAGCAAAACGGTCGGTCTGCTTTCGATTGAGTCATGGAAACCCTGAGGCATGTTGTCAAGACGCACTTAAGGAAAATCAATAGCCATCAAAGAAATCTTAACTGACCCACGGACTGGAGTCAGAGGCAGACTTCTGGTCTGTCACCAGTTGAAAAGCCCCCACACCCCATCCCAGCACGGCTATAGCTACCAGTAGCGATTAAGGCTGGCAGGAGTGGCAGTTCCCGATAGGCAGTAGTAGTACTACTGACATGTGGCATGCACTAAATAGATAAACATGTCCTGGGCTATAAATTAACATTTTTCGACATCAGCCAAAATGGCTAGTAGATGAAATATTAGTAGCCAAACACACACTCAACTAATGGGTCAAAGTGGCTAGTAAGTTGGTCTTTTCTATCTGCCAAAATGAAATTTCTCCAGTTAATATAGAGCCCTGAACATGCTACATACATATTCTAAATGTGTAATATATGACTATATAAACCTTAGCCTCAGACCGAGGGACCTTAAATTAATTAGTGTCGTACTGATAGTCTCCTAATTTTGCGTCCCAAGTCTGTAAAGAGAATAAAAGCCATTGTTATAATGTTTTTACTCTAATGGTTCTCATTATTGGCCTCCTTCCAGACTTCTATTGATGGCTAAATCAATGGATTAACAGTTACTGGCAGTAAGCCCAACAATTTCCCCAAATGTAGTTCCTCTGTCATCGACATTCTCTCCACATTTCAGGGATGCTGAATGGTCTTCTGTCTGCAGAGCCGTGGCCCTATGGTTAGGGCGGTGATTTTGAGATCAGAGGGTTGCAGGTTCAAGTCCCAACCTTACCTACACCCTGCACCTCCATCAATGGCTAAAGTGCGCTTGAGCAAGGCACTTAACCCCACCTTGCTCCAGGGCCGGTAACCAGTACCCTGTAAAATAACTTGGAGTGGCTTTGGATAAAAGTGTCAGCTAAGAATAGAAAAGTATTTCTGTCCTGTAGCTTACCTCAGTTCTGTGCTCAACAGCAGGAAACCCTTTTTATCAGGTGGAGACACACGTTTTTTTCCAACTGTGAAAAGCAATGAGAAGTTTTTTGTGCATCAGTAAGTCAGCTCTATGCATTAATAGCTTATTGGAGAGCTTATTCAAACAGTAGCCCTAGGCGCCACTCAGAAACATTCAAGTTTTCTTGATTTTTTTTGTCTTTTCATCGAAAGTTTTCCTTTTTTCCTCGTAAAAACTTGTTGAGTTGTGGTGTGAAGTGCAGTTAGTTTACCTACAGCACAGTAAAACCGCTACTGAATACCAAATTCTGTTTCTTTAATACTTCCGGTGTGCTGTGCACTTTCTTGTTCTCCGCGCGCAGTACACAGACAGACCATACTTGATTCACTGGTTTTGAGTCTCTCCCTCCCTCCTTTGATGGTCTTCTCTGATGTGCAGATTACGTTTCCTTAGGCCTGAAGGATCACCGCGGCCTGCCACAAGCCGCCCCTTAAATGAGCCTTTGAAGAAGCCTGGCGGCCATGACAGAAGGAGAGAGAGAGACTTTTTTCCCCCGGCTTCTTCTTCTTCTTTACTTAAATCTTTCATGGGCGTGTGTGTGTGTGTGTGTGTGTGTGTGTGTGTGTGTGTGTGTGTGTGTGTGTGTGTGTTTGCCAATGTGTAGGTGCCTGTGTATAAGTATGTGTATACATAGTAGTATTTGTGAATGTGTGTGGCTATGTGTTTATGCCTGTGTGTATTTATGTGTGTGTGTGTGTGTGTGTGTGTGCGCGCGCGCGTGTGCATGTGCGTGTGCGTGTGTGTGCGTGCGTGCATGCGTGCATGCGTGCATGCGTGTGTGTGTGTTCCTACATGTGTATTGCCTCAGTGTATGCGTGCATGTGTGTATGTGTGAGCGGAAGTGTTGGACCTCCCGGGGTTGTGTTAAGCCCCGTTTGCCACGGTGTTAGTCTTGTGGAGTGATCTCACCACATGTGAAGAGGCAGAAGGCGCTGGCTCCGCGGCTGGCTGATGACGAGTCTATTGAAAGCGAGTGATTATGATTACGGGCAGAATAGGGCTGAGGATAGTGTTGCCAGATTGGGCTAGTTCCCGCCCAATTGGGCAGCTTAGATGGCCGTGTGCGGGTAAAAATGGCATTTATCAGAAAAACCCGCCCACTTTTTGCCATAGAAATCAATAGAATTGGGCGGGATTTTGTGCTTCTTGGCGGGTTTTGAACATTTTTTGGGCTGGAAATCATCAGCCTCATCTGGCAACCCTGGCTGAGGATGCCTGAAGTGGGTCATGAATGGGTGTGGGAACTTTAATTACTCTCTCGTTCTCTTTATCGTTCTATCTTTATCTCTCTATCTTTATCTCTCTCTCTCTATCTAGCTTTCTCTTTCTCTTTCTCTATCGCTCTCTCATCTCTCTCTCTCAATCATCTCTCTCTCTCTCTCGCGAGCCACACAATGTGGGCATTCATACCAGTGCGTTTACCACTCAAAGTTATATTTGGATGCGTGTATGTGTGAAATAAAAAAAATGCAATGTGCCAAGGCAAATGTGATTTTTGTTTTTTCATTCACAATATCTCATCGTACTCTGTCTCAGAGCACACACACAAAAAATAAGAAATAGAAATATAGCCACGAGGGGTGTGAAGTGGTTGTCATGTTGAGGGATTTGCAGGTTATATTTTTATATAGTGTGGTGCAGTATATTCACGTAGGTGAATCGGATGAGAACAAATGACACCATGCGGAGCGGAGAGATAAACAGCTCGCAAGAGTCAGAACTTTCTCGGGCGTCCGCTTCAAGGCCGCGCGAGTGTGTGGCGTGCCTGAAGGGAAAGATGGATCTGCATCATTAGTGCACCTCACGTGCCTCATCTCCAAATGAGAAGGCCCATCCTCGTATGTTTAATGGCGTTTGAGGAGAGAGAGAGGAGCTTAAATCACCACGACGGCCGTGAATGGTGGCATTGTTGTTGTCCTGGGATGATGCTCGCCGTAAATAAGTGGTGTGTTGCTTGATTTAATGGAATGCCGGTGGTGGGTCTGCCATGGGTAGAACAAGGGAGGGAAGGGCGGGGAAGGGCCAAGGGTTTGGTTAACATAGTGTTTCTCAACGTGGGCTCTACAGCCTACCAGTGGCTGCTAGGGAGCCCAAGGGGAGGAGTTGAGATGAACACAGCTGAGAGGATGCGGTGCTTAGATGTCATTGGGAGGAATTTATTTATTTATTTATTTTCTATTATTATTATTTATCTATTCATCTATTTTTTTAATACTGGGGGGTCGGCATGTTTATGAGGAGGTCAAGGGGGTGTTTGAAGGCTTACCATGAGGTCAAGGGGGTGTTGGGAGACTTATGATGAGGTCCAATGGGAGTTTGTTCAAAAAAGGTTGAGAACCATTGGAACAGTAGGATGGCACCGCAACAACCACGTGCCTCACAAGACCAATGCCGTTCTCAACACAGCTGCGATCATGAGGAGAGGTCTGAGTAGATTGAAACTGTTGATTGGTTTCAGTCCCATGGGCAATGTCTACATGTTTTTTTTTCAAATTCATCTGAGTAGATCTGTGTTTATATAATCAGGTTGTCAGAAGAAGCATGGGAAAATAGTCATTCTTTACGAGTCCCACAAGCCACATTGGCATAATGGCTTTATTCATCTTTTGCTCTCTAACAGGGCTGGATTAAGATGGCCTGGGGCCCCTAGGCTACAGGTTTCTGCGGGCCCCTCAGAAGGCACATTTACATATACCTGTACTGTGTCATAATTACGAGCTAGGAATCAAAGAAAAAATATCTACCAACTGTGCCCAACACAACAGATTACTTTTTTCAGTATTGTATCTTCTGCAATTTTTTAAACTTTTGGCCTATCAGGGGCCCCCTGGCAGCTGGTGGCCTCTAGGCTGCAGCCATATCTAGCCAGCGCGTTAATCCGGCCCTGTCTATAAGGGCAGTCGTGTTGATAGTCTTTTTCTACATGTGAGCTCTGGCCAAGAGAGGCAGCGTCTACAAAGTAGTTAACTAGCAACAACATTAAATCAATACAAGCTGCATGGTGACAACATAGCACTAGAGCAGGGGGTTCCCAAACCTTACCATGACAAGGCCCACCATATAACAGTAGATGTCAGCCAAGGCCTCCCCCACTAAAATGCTGTGCGACACGTATTACAAGACATGCATGCATGCATCTTCACAATGTCCTGTAGCAGTGTAGAGTTGTGTGTGAATGAGGCAATTTCACAGAGTAGACTAGAACATTTGGTTCTTAACTAATGGGGATATTGTTTGGCTTTTTTGCTTATTTATTTTAGTTATTGAATGTATTCAATTATGAATTAATTTTGTTTTGTAATACCTCTCCATCCAACTTGCTGCCCCACCCCCTAGTGACCTCTCATGGCCACCTAGTAGGGGTGTAAATCACAGCCTCCATGACGATACGAAACTTACTATTCAGTGTGATAAAATTAGATTATTTTCGATACTTAAGAATGCCCCACGATACCTTACAATACGATTCTATTCAATTTTTTTCCCTATTACTTTTCCACTTCTATTAAGTTATTGGGCAGGGGCAAGTGATTCGATTCTTTTCGATACTCAAGAATTCCCCACGATACGATGCGATTCGATTCAATCATCAGAATATATCACGATATATCGATACATTTCGATATTATTTACACCCCTACCACCTAGGGGTCCCCGGTCCCCACTTTAAAATCCACTGCGCTATAGCTTGCAGCCGTCTTGTCAGTGTACCCAGCCGTGTAGGTGCTACCTTTATTGTTTGTTTAGTTCTACAGTATGTTTGCTCATGTTGTTTGCAATTTGTCTGCCGAGGTGACTCAGGGGTGGCTGCAATAAGGTATACTGGAGACAATGTAGTTAACCCTGTGCTATTGTGGATTTGAAGTCCACGTCTTATTGTAAATGACAACGAGGAAGATGAACTTACAAATAGAGTTGTTTATTCAACTGTTTATGTGCCCGAAATCACACAGTAGGCCTAGTTCTGAGTAAAGTAGTATATAGTAAAAAGTCGTTTGAGGCTGTCGTCGTTCTTTAATAAGATGTTATTTCATTATTCTGAGAGCTCAGTTATTAGTTCTGGCTCTTACGAATCCATCAGCGAGTCAGAGGTGTAATGCAATTAGGAATGTTTTGACAGCCAGTGTTTGCTTGATGAAGGAACATTTTGTTTGAATATTTTTCTTCCTCTCTTTCATTCTGCCTGTAGTACTTCCCCCGTGACAATAATGCAAATGCTGTCAACATTTGAAGTTGATTGATAAAGAATCAGATAAAGGTATCCTCCATTTCCTTCTTCTATACAGTGTGATATACCGTACAGTAAGTGTCTATGTTTTATTCAATATTCTGACATTGATAACAGATAGCAGAAGGTAAAAGCTGTTAGTTTATGGCCATGGTTTGACGTGTTGATGTGTATGTTTTTTTTTTTTTTAAAGTGCTGCCTTTATACTTGTTCCATCCGGAGCCATGAGCTGTGATGCTTCTCTGCTTTAGAAAACGCTTTAGCTGGTGCTTCTCTCCAGTCAGAGTGCAGAACCTGTCAAAAAAGGTCCGGGGGTGGAATTGCCTCCGTGCGAGATAAAGGAAAATGGCGTGCAGAAAGGGAGGGAAAGAAAAAAAAAAAGATCTGTGATCTCAGAAGACCAGGCATTTTATAAGAAAAGAAAGAAATGGCTGATAAAAGGAAATTCTGTACAGTAACCATCTTTAATCACCCAAAGAGTAAAAATGTTTTCCATTCTTTTCTCCATATCTGCTTCATGTTGGGTGTACACTATACAAGTGTCTTGTATGCTTTCTTAATGGAGTGAGAGGCTCATTTGTGTGAATCTCGTTTGGCAGACAATGTGGCTGCATTAGTCTTGCTGT
Organism: Engraulis encrasicolus; assembly: GCF_034702125.1. Taxonomy (NCBI): domain Eukaryota; kingdom Metazoa; phylum Chordata; class Actinopteri; order Clupeiformes; family Engraulidae; genus Engraulis; species Engraulis encrasicolus. The sequence goes on along the minus strand of NC_085863.1, from coordinate 14,975,919 downwards.
ATTGCACAAAGCCGTCCTTTGGTGGTGCTTAGGATGCGAGATAATTTAATTTAGTGGGGAAGACAAAGAGCATCTCTGTGGGAGAACTTCCAAGGCGCATTTCGCACAGTGTAATAAGAGGTATGCTCGGCCATTGTTGTTGATGTCACAGAGTAAATATAGCTCAGTGGCAGAGCTTTTTTTTTAAGGAGGCCACTCTGGCCAGTCGCGTTATCTATCAGTGAAATGGTGGCAATGTTAACACAGGAGTGTGTGTGTGTGTCTGGTGTGTGTGAGTGTGTGTGTGTGTGTGTGTGTGTGTGTGTGTGTGTGTGTGTGTGTGTGTGTGTGTGTGTGTGAGTGTGTGTGTGTGTGTGTGTGTGTGTGTGCGTGCGTGCGTGCGTGTGTGTGTGTGTGTGTGTGTGTGTGTGTGTGTGTGTGTGTGTGTGTGTGTGCTTGTATGTGTGAGGACGGGTGTTTCCCTAAAGAACTACTGTGTATCATTAAACACACAGGCCTTGTGCTTCAACAGCTTATGGTAATAATATACTGTGTTTCATTATGTTTAATTATCTCTTTGATTGACAGTATGGAAGCCACAGACTCATTTAGTTTATGGTAATATATTCACGGCTATGCTTGTGTTTCTGTTGTTCAAACAATTTATTTTGCACACAAAACCCAATAACTCACATTAAACGCAATCTCCCCAACTCAGGCATGGCCACTAATGAACAGGAATATCCATATTTCTGAAATTAGCCGTCTCCCAACGTGCGACAAGATCGCTCCGGCTCGTGGAAATAAATCATAATTTCGACGCCACCCCCACCCCCACCCCCATTCATCAAGCCGATCCCACAACAGCTGACCCCCCTCGACCCTTTGTGCCATCCTCTGAGCTGAGCAGAAGTATGGAACCATGCATTGGCTCCCTCCTCGCAGGCCAAACAGCTGTTGTTTTTTAGAAAAAAAAACAGCTATTGTTCTGCCGCCACATCTATCTAACAGCTGAGGCAGTTGCTTGGTTTCTTCCTGACCCTCATGGCTATCGTGTCTCGGAGCACCTGTGAAGGGGGGTCATTAAGAACGAGCGAGCGTGACTGCTGGCTGATGGTTGATGGACTTGAAGCATGGCATTCCTCCTCCTCTCCTCAATGCTCTGGTTTGCCGCTTTCTGCTTTGTAGATCAGGACGAGATGTTGACAGCTGATGTCCAGAGCAGATTTCTACACCTCATGGTTACTTAACCTCATTCCGGATGTTAGTGGAGGGTTTTTTCTTTTCCTTTTTTTGGTTACACTTTATTTTAATGGTTCACTATTATGGCGGATCTACCACATTAGGTACAGTGTAATAACCAGTGTAGCAATATTTAATATACCACGTGATACCAGTGTTACACCATGTACCACTTTTGTACTTACATCTAGGGGCAGGGCTAGGGTTGGTACATGGTATTACACTAGTATTACATGGTACATGGTAATATTGTTACACTGGTTATTACACTGTACCTAATGTGGTAGATCCACTGTTATATTGAACCATTACAGTGAAGTGTCACCTTTTTGTTTGCAATTCTTGGTTATTTTCTTAATTTCCCATTTTTGTCATTGTGAGGAACATAGAACATAGAACATAGAACATACAAACAACAATATCATCTCACTGATGCTTGCTTATGTTCAGTAAAAGTTTGGAAATGGTTGGCCACATAATAAAAAATATTGCAGGTACATGTTTTGACACTTTGTGGTTTTGCAGAGGAAATCGCTGCAGATCACAACATTCCCCAAGGAGGGGTTATGAGCATGTTTTCTCCATCCAATACCGTGCTCAGAAAGCACCTTTTGATATCACGGGATTTTGACCTTACAAGAAAACATTGAAAAAAGCCTTAAAACGCCTATGAGGCAAAAGGCGTATTGAAGTGTCCTACGCATTTATGAGGCTTCTCTACAGTCTGTGTTGCATAGTTCAACATGATTAAAACAACAAAGAAAAAAGCCAGGCTTACGTTTTCATTCCCCCGCAGAAGAAGCCTTGGCTTTGCGACCGCTCTTTAAAATGAAACTTCAAACGCACAATAGAGACCTGAAATGAGACCAGGCCCCGGAGCTATGTTTCAAGTGAATATCAGGTGTGTCTTCTCTTCTTGCATGGGTTGTTTTTCTCTCGCCATAAACCCACCGGTGATAATAAAGTGTTAAATTGGATTGTCAGGAAATGACAAAAGGCTGTTTATTATTATTATTATTGTTATTATTCAAGATGGAGATAATTTGTAATTTACAAACACAAAGCTAATGCATAGCATTGTTGTCTTTATATTAGCACACAAGCTCGTTCCACTTTGATTAGTAATGGATGGAAATTATATATTGGGGGTAGCATGGCCATTGTTTGGCTCTTTTGTCCAAATGGCAGCCTCTGTCATTCCAGCTTCCAACATTGCCTTCTGTTTTGCATCCTCCATGCTGGTTGAATAAGGAGTCGACAAGCAAAACATCCTCTTCTGATTGGCGCTTGTTCATTTCAAAGAGTGTTTTTCAAGATGTTATTGCACAGCTGTGTCACCGATACCAGGGTTGCGTTCCCTGTACATTGGTTCACCTTTTTATTCCGATAGGCTGCATAGACAACGGCATCTTCATTGTGTTTTATTTTAAGTGAAGGACATGTAGGATGTAGCTCATATACACTCGCCTCCAAAAGAGTTGTCACCTATCCATCTGTTTGGAATAACAGCTAATAACCTGACTTTCAATTAATCACTTGGCTTCAGAAGTCACTCATATGAAAGCTACAACTCTCCCGAAGGAAAATATATGTACAAAAATAAATTTCATGCACCAAAGAAAGATTGACACTTTATTGAACACAGACAGGGCAGATTTTCACAAGACAAAAGTTTTGTCGCCTATCGAACATAATGTGAAAATGAGCAGATAAGTCACTTCAAAACACTTCAAATACGCAGATTGGGTGTCATACTTAATCACTGAATCACTCTCACCTCTCCAGAAAATCGACTTTGGCCTTAGGTGTATGTTTAGGGTCATTGTAATCATGGAAAGCAACACAATGAAAATCAATGGAGTTCAATGAGAGATGGTGACATATTTGCTATTCGAGCCCTCAAACACCTGCAGCATGCATGCAGCTCCTCATAAGAGCTGTATCTGCACCATGTTTCACTTTATGCACCATTTCTCTTTTTTCATATTCTTCATCTCCAACACCATATAGTTTTGATGCTATCAGTTCTAAAATGGTTGATCTTGGGATCTTGACTTCAGAGTATGAGTCCCATTAGCCTTCATTTTTGTCAGAATTAGGCCTGACATACTCTTGGCTGGCTTTTTTGAGACAGGACAGTGGGAGAGACTTCCTTGGTGTTAAAGGTGAAGAATTTGGAAAAAATACATGGTGCCTAAAGTCAAACATGGGAGGGATACAGGTCTTATGTGGAGCTGCATGCATGCTGCTGGTGTGTGAGGGCTTTTATCATTGATTACATCATGAAGTTAAAAATGTATTGCTCTACGAATAGCAAATATGTCACCGTCTCTCATTGAACTCCATTGATTTTCATTGTGTTGCTTTCCATGATTACAATGACCCTAAACATACACCTAAGGCCAAAGTTGATTTTCTGGAGAGGTGTGAGTGAATCAGTGATTAAGTATGACACCCGATCTGCGTATTTGAAGTGTTTTGAAGTGACTTATCTGCTCATTTTCACATTATGTTCGATAGGCGACAAAACTTTTGTCTTGTCAAAATCTGCCCTGTCTGTGTTCATTAAAGGGTCAATCTTTCTTTGGTGCATGAAATTAATTTTTGTACATACATTTTCATTCGAGAGGGTTGTAGCTTTCATATGAGTGACTTCTGAAGCCAAGTGATTAATTGAAAGTCAGGTTATTAGCTGTTATTCCAAACAGATGGGTAGGCGACAACTCTTTTGGAGGCGAGTGTATTGCATTCATGTTGTTATAGACTTGCCATTTGCAACACCTGATTTCATGCTTCCTTTTGTGTAATATACTGTGTTATGTAAAGTTATACGTGTATAATACATGCAATATTGTGTAGCCTACTTACTTACTCCCATACGGTAACACTTTCCATATGTCCAAGACGAGGGACAGTATAAGTTAAGTTACTAGCTAATTAAACAGCATTTTCTGCCTCATTTTCTGGAACACAAATCCCCATGGGGACAATAAAGATTCCAATACACACCTTTGGTTACACTGTTTTTCATGGTGCATAGCAATGAGGAAGTCTAACCTTGGTATGTGTAGCATTTGCCAGTAAGGGTTTGTTGTGACCACAGTCATACATCAGGATACTCTTTTGTCAAAAGGCTTGCGGAAGATGTTCTGTTGATGGGCCATGTATCGATTTAGCTTAACTTCTAGCAATCTTGCTTCGTGGCCATTGTCTGAGTTTTAAAAAAAATAAAAATATTTCATGCATTATTTGAGGACGGCATCTGTAGAGACAATATTGTGGTCTGTGGGCGTTTGTGTGACTAAGATAACTGCAGCGAAATACTTTTTTTGTGCATAGCAGCATAGATTACTGTTTGTCTTTTGGTCTGTTGTTTGGTATTACCTGCTGTATCCACCAGCCCAGCAGTAAAGAGACTATTTAGTAGACAAGCTGCCGATAGGAGGGATAGAACTGGAAGCGTTGCGCTGGGATGCAGTGTGCTAATGTTTTAGTAATCAAGGCTCTCTGTAGCTGTTCTGCCGCCTGACTGTTCATGAAAAGCGGTAATAATATCACGCACGCCACCAAGGGCTCACCAGCTACAGTAAACTGGCTCATTTTTGAACGAATGTCTAGCTTTGAAAACAACCCCCCACACACATTTCCAAGAGAAAAACAGCAATCTAACAGAAAGACATTATTTTTCTGTGTGCAGTGTTGTGGAAAGATATGAGGCTTTTTTTTGTGTTTCTGCTTAAATTATTTATTAGGTATTTTTCACACATTCGCACACTGGTGCTAACATTCCCAGATGGAGATCTGTAGAGCAGCCACACGGACTAGGCTTTGATCACTCAGTTAATTTCAAATATATACTGTACGGTTTATGGAAAAACTAAATAAGGTGAAGTTATTCCACTGTGGTTAAACACCATACTTATCAATGTTTAAGGTTTAAATCAGGGTGGTCCATATTCAGAGAATACCCTGAAGTGTTAAAGTAGCTTCTAGTTGTCTAATTTATGAGCACTTTCTTAAAATGCACATGTCATTTTTTTAAGGAGGACCTACTGTACACTGGTAAGCTATGTTTTAGCTCTCCATTGGATTTGGTAAGCATTAGTGTGGAGAATATTCTGGCTGTAACGATATTGTATCGAATCGAGAAATCGTGATACACAGAGTCACAATACTGTATCGTGATACAAGGAGGCAGTATCGTGATGCGCCCTTTCAAAGTTGTATTACCCATTAGTCCAGAAAACAACCTTATGATTTGATGTAATAGTGTTTCCAAAGTTCAATGGAGATACATTTCAGAAATCGTGAGGTGTTTCGAATCGTAGGTCATAAATCATGATATGAACCGAATCGTGAGTTGAGTGTATCGTTACAGCACTAGTGTGGAGAATATGCTGGCATTCTTTATGTAAAAAACACATTTCAAGAAGCTTTAGCTGGCTTGGCCTGATTGATTGGAAGTTTCCAGGACATTCCGTTATGGCAGGATGACTGTCATTCTAAGATTTTTTTGGGGGGGAATTACTGTAGTCTCTTGGTTGGAGTTCCTTGGTAGACTTAGTCACCACTTTGGATGCTCTCTGAATTCCTTTTAGTGCAATGAAAAGAGTCCTGAGACTGATCGTCTTGTCTGTTATTTCCTGGAGTTTCTCTCTCACCAGTTGGGAGCCACATTTAGCTCCAAGGTGCTTTATAAATACAGGCCCTGGGGTTTATTGTAGCACTTAAGCTACACTTAGCTTGTTAACCTTCCAACACCCAGTCATCAAGTCAGCCACTTGCCTCCACTACAACCACTTGATGCTTAAGGACATAGAGTTCTCAAACATTACTGTTGTGTTGCAGTGTAAAATATTTACTATTAATTGTTTTATTGTAAAAGAAAAAACTATTTCAATTCATAGTGGTTTACAAAAACACTATTCGTTTACATGGGTGTCTGTGTGTGTTTGCCATAGGCTATTAAGTCCCCACTACTAACATCACTGACTGATATAGCAAATTATGATTGGAATGTGGAGCCGCTGAAAAGCCGGATGTGGTGTTAAACACCATGGTGTTGCTTCATATTTCTTAGACTGCACGTCGGGGACTGGAAAGTTTTTCTGTGATTGCATTTAGCCTATCAGGTCATTTTGTGCATGTTTGTGGTCGGTGGTTCAGCGCCAAATGCCATTTAGAATTTCAATTACAGGGGAGCCATTGTTCTGTCTCCCGAAACGATAGTGATGTCACAGTCTGATTGCATCTGTTCCCCTGCTATCGTTTTGCATTGGCGCGCTTGTGTTAGCTCACTTGAAGGTGAAGAGCCAACACACTTGAAATTAGATGCTATCATACTTTGTTTATCATTATACCAACCCATATAGTTGGATTCATTCATTCATTCATTCATTCATTCATTCATTCATTCATTCATTCATTCATTCATGCATTCATTCATGCATTCATATAAAGCAGGCCAAAGGTTTGCCATATTAATTAATAAATTCATTCACTTATTCATTCATTCATTCATTTATTCATTCAAAGCAGACTAAAGGTTTTTCATATTCATTCATTCATTCATTTATTCATCCATTCAGATATTCTTTTGGGTATTTAGTGCATG
>NC_085863.1:14944084-14959084 GCF_034702125.1 Engraulis encrasicolus | reverse complement strand
TATATAATTAAAGATCATTGAGACAGTTTGTATTTATTTGACTTGAGTTGCTAAGTTGCCATTGGCTGCCACAGCTTCCTGCTGCTGCTGGTGCACATTGGACTCCAGACGAGCTGGAGCCAAAACACTTAAAGGTTACCAGATTCATGCATGAATTACCACACTTTAATTTAGGCTGCCCTTCTCCCCCTCCCTCTGAAGAGTTCATGCATGATACCAGGTGTGTGCCTGTGCTTGCCTGTGTGAGTGCGTGAGTGCGTGAGTGCGCGCGTGCGTGTATGCATGTGTGCGCGCGTGTGTGTGTGCGTGCGTGCGTGCGTGCGTGCGTGCGTGCGTGCGTGCCTGTGTCTGTGTGTCAGGTCTGAATTATATCTGTCAGGTTTTCTCTTGTGGCATATGCGTTGTGTGTGTGTGTGTGTGTTTGGGTGGTATGTGTGTGTAAGTATGTCCCCATATATTTATTCCCATGTCTATGTGTAGAATAGGGATCTCCTCTCTCCTCCTTCTCTCTCTCCTTCTATTTCCTTCTGTCTCCTCTGCTCTATGGCAGCTGAAGGAGCCTGTGTGAGTGTGAGCAGGGAAGCCGACAGGGGTTGGGACAAAGAGGTCACTTGTCCCGGGCCCAGCGAGAGAGGGGGCCCAGAATTGGATCCTCATTACATTGTGTATACAGTATTGGGTTTGGGGCCCTTTCAGATGTCTTTGTCCCGGAGTCGAACCAAAGCTGTCAGCGACCCTGAGTGTGAGAGTGAATGTGAGTGGAGAAACTCTGGTGGCTGCTGGCAGGACCGCTGACAGCTTTTGCTGGGCCCAGGACAAATTCATCTGAAAGGGCCATCTATCCAATACATACAATGTAATTGGGACCCAATTCTGGGCCTCCTTATCTTCCAGGGCCCGGGACAACATACCCATTTGTCCTCCCCTGTCGGCGGGCCTGGCTGCTGCTGAAATAGGCTGTGTGAGTGTGAGTGGTGATGCGGCAGCGGGCGCCGGTGGCGGTGGCGGTGGCGGTGGCGGTGGCGTTGGGGAAATAGAGGCCATGGCGGAATGGGAGCCGGTGACCCTCCGCTGGGCGTGAAATGGGCCGTTTCTCCAGGCTCAATCTGACTAATGGTGTCTGTACATGGGAATCGGGCACAGCACTGCCTGCCTGGGCATTTTCACTCCTTTTAAGAGCCTCTTCTCTTCGGCTGGGAATCTTTTTCTCTCTATATATATACCGTATATGTCTCTCTCTCTCTTTCTCTTCTCTCTCTCTCTCTCTGTCTCTCTTTCTCTCTTTCTTGCTCGTGATCTCTTTCTCTCTTTTCGCTCTCTTCGTGCTCTCTCTCTCTTCCCTGGTCTCGCTTTCTTTCTCTCTTTCGCGCTCTTCATGCTCTCTCTCTCTCTCTCTCTCTCTCTCTCTCTCTCTCTCTCTCTCTCTCTCTCTCTCTCTTTGTGAGATTCTGACCTCTGTATGTTCAGGAGTGATTTGGTGCGGTTTGTCTGATTGAGAAGCGTACACTTCTTTATTCCCACTCCTTCCCTTCTTCTTCCACAATAGCTACTTTAAATGGAAGTCGACCGAAACAGGATTGCTTTATCAAATAACATGGAGATGGGACCAGGGGGTGTTGCTTTGATTTGATTCACATCTTTTCTATTATGCAACCCCACTGCTGCTCACTTACAACTTAAATGTCGGTCTAAAGTAATAGCCTATCAGGTTCTTTTCCCTTCAACGATCTTGTTAACGCCTTTTATAAACAAAAACACAAATAGCCAGCTGACCTCTTCAAAGGGGTCTAAAGCGGAGCTTCTGCATACCAAGGGGTCAAGGCTCACATGTTTGTGGACATAAAACACACAAAAAAAATCATTCAACTGCTGGAGTAAATCATTCCAATGCGTCTCGGACCCCAATCCCCAATGGCAGGACCAGCACCATGCTGCCCCCAGGGCTGGACTGGCCATCGGGCATACTGGGCATTTGCCGGTGGGCCCTGCACCCTATTGGGCCCTGCACCCTCTTGGGCCCCTATTTTCAGAATTTTTTTTTTTTAAGTTTTTTTTTGTTTTGTTTGTTTTTACATTTCTGAAAATAGGGGCCCACTAGGGTGCGGGGCCCACCGGTGAGTCGGTTCTGCACCGCTAATTATGAGGGGACCCCTTTAAGATAAAAGTGCCCGGGCTCTATTTCTCCCTCAGTCCAGCAAAATGCTGCCCCCAGCCTCGGCACCTTGATGGCAAAAACAGCTGCTTAGAGGAGAAGAGAGGAGAACCTCTGACAGCTTCTGCCCTGGCTCACACCACCAGCTGCCTGCCTGGACCAACGTGTGATAACTGATACCCCACACCCACCCCCGCTAAACCCCCGCCCCCCTACCGTGGAAGATGTTTGTTTGGCCCTTAGCGGCCTTTAACTCCTCGGAAGGGGGGCTCACAAGGTGTCTCGAACAGGCCCGGGTGAGAATGTTCTCGACACAGGTCATGGCCATTTCTTTTTCTTGTCTTCTTTCGTTTGGTGGGGTAGGGTGGTGGGGTGTATACTTGTCCCACCTGTGTGGCATAAATCAAAACAAGAACTTATGCTATTTCCAACACAGTGGCTTCATCGCGAATGCCTTCATCATCCATACGCCCGCTCAAGGTATGATCGTGAGTCAGAGTTTCAGTTCTGAAGAGGATTCCCGAGAATGTTTCCTCCTGGCCCCTGAACAGGTGCTCAGAAACAGCAAACAAACACACACAGTACTGTGCTTGGAAGGAATGATGAAACAATAATACTGTAGTGGGTGATATATTGTGCAGCAACACAATATGAAAGGCAGAAGGGCCTACCCCCAACCGCTAGAGATGCTACAGATCTGTTTGTCTAAGTAGGCGCAGCGCCAGCTGTTGTCTGTCTTGTGCCGTTTCTGGAATTTCAAAGCTTTTGTTATACTAAGTTAGACTTTAGCTGTAGATTGTATCCAGACGGACTTAGAGTTATTATTTTAGGTACAGTAGGAGCAGTCCCTATGGAGCTACAGTATGTGGGGGGTTAGATGCCTTGCTCAAGAGGTGGCGTGCTAACACCCCTTACCATATACGGACAGCATTGCTCATAAGGTACCCTGGTTCGAGTCTGGCCTGGGTCTTTTCTCAACTTTACCACAATCGTATCCCACTCATTTCCCTCTCACCGTTTCACCATCTTGTCGAATAAAGGTTAAAAAAAAGCCCCAAAAATACAAATTTTGAAAAGGATGATGAAGAGCGGTGGTAATCTACTCTCTCCATACATCTTCCTGCTACTGGTTGTAGGGATTTGAACCTATGACCCCTTCGATCCCCCCCAAAGACCAACTCCACAAACCATCACAGGCCGCACGGCTTCAGAAGCAGCTGCATGTCACACCAAAAAGGCCGTCTACGGTAATCTCACATATGGTGAGGGGCATGTTTGACATACGTAGCATCTCTCCCGAATGGTTTTCACCCAGTAATTCCTCCTGTAGCAGTGAGCTGTTGTTGTCGCCGGTGTTGTTGATGGTCCCGTGTGCTAACTTTATCCCCTGAGAGGTCAAGGCCAAAAGCTCAAGGCTCAGCCAGCCACGAGTGTCCACTAGTATATGGACTTAGTAGTAAAGGCACAGCATGACATTTGCATCGCATTTAGCTGACACCCTGCTGCACGAGTGACTTAAGTTATACACAGTCGGTTGGGTTTAGGGTGTACGGTCACGGCAACAATGCAGGGTTAGATGCCTTGGCATGTTGGGGTGAAGGCAAGGGGTGAGGACCCGTGCTGCAGGGCATGAGGTGTTGGTTATTTAAACCCGAAACACATATGTTGTTCAAAGTCTGTAGAGTATGGCGTGCTCTTATCCAGATAGTTTGTTGGTTTCCTGGGTTTGGGTGCTCTTTAGTCCAAGATATTTTGCATCCAGGTTCAAGAGTGAGAATAAATTCTCTGACTAAGGCACTCCAGTTTAAAATGTATTTATTAATTTGACAAGTTCTACAAGGACATATTAAAAACAAGGCCCACGCATAGCGCCATGAGTGCCTTCTTCAGGGCAGTCACATATGTTGTTGTTTTCCAGAGTGACCGACGACGAGTTATTTGGGCTAACCACACCTTAAAAAGTCTCTGTGTGAATGGTTTTATTTTGCAGTAATGCTGACTTAGTTGGACTTTTCATTTTGTTTTGGGACATTCACTAAAATTTTTACTGCATTTGCATGCACAAAGAAATGTGATTAATGTAGGCATGGTTGTGCAACTTTCTGGAATATCTTTGTTTTTATGCCAAGTGATCATGCAGAAAGCACAGCAATTTGATTTTAATTGAACAGAGTTATGTGATGATTTCTTACTTAAGGGAATAGCGAGGTAAAAATATTTGTTTCCATGTAACCACACTGTAAAAAACAAATATCAGCATGGATTAACTTAAAAGCACAACTTCACTAGCTGCCTCAGAATTTCAAGTTAATTGAAATCTTTATTGTAAGTTGTGTGGTGCTTCGAACACAACACTTCAATTCAAGACTTCACACAACTTATAACAAGGATTTACATTAACTTGGAATTCTGAGGCAGTTGGCAAACTTGTGATTTTCTTTACAGTGCACGATTGACTTGTGCTGGGCTGCTGACAGTTTTTACTGGGCCCTGGACGAAGTCATCTGAAAGGGCCCCCAATCCAATACATACAATGTAATGGAAACCCAATTTTGGGCTCTCTACCTGGGCCCGGGGCAAATTACCCTTTTGCCCCCCCCCCTTTCGGCTCCCCTGGCCGTGTGGCTAGGTGCCTCCCTCAAAGCATAGACACGTGCAGGAGAGCTTCTGGCTTCTGGCTCCCTGTTCTGTTCACTTTCCTCCTTCGTGCTTGTGGTCTAAGACCGTGGTTCTTAACCTGGGGTGCGCACACCCCCTGGAGATTTCAGGGGGTGCGCAGAATTTTGTTTGTGTTGAGGTTGTGACCAAAATTCTGCTAGTGAACATTACAATTCGGCCAAATTAAAACCAAATTTTAACATGTTTTGGTCCCCATGTAAAGTCATTAAGGTATTGTTTAATGTCTCAAGCATTTTAATTAATCACTTGAATCCTTTTTTAGTGTGTGTACTCGTGTAGAGGTTTGGGTTGGGGGTGCTTGGTTTTCTTGGGCACAGGTAAGGGGGTGCGTTAAGAAAAAAAGGTTAAGAACCACTGGTCTAAGACCAACTCCTTAACCTTAAGCCCTCCACCCCGCCAGATGAGGATGAGGATGATAGTGATGAGAAGATGTTTTCGAGAGGAGAGGAGAGCCAGAGTCTCTAGGAGGGGTTGGCTTGGGCTCGGCCGTTATCCGTAGAGCGTGACTCATATGTTCTACCTTCCCCGGCCTTTTATCTCGTAGGAAAGTAAAAGTATGCTGCTGCTGTCTCGGAGAGGGCTGGGTGGGAGAGGTACGGTGTGGCACGGCACGGCATGCCATGGTTGCCCAGTGATTCAGTACCAGTCGGTAATACTTCCCTTGTACACACTGAAGCATCTCCTGAAGACGCGCTGAAACGCAGACACACACACACACACACACACACACACACACACAGACACACACACACACACACACGCGCGCGCGCGCGCGTGCACGCACACACACACGCACACACATATCAACACATACACACACACACATACACACACACACGCACACACACACGCACAAACACACGTACACACACACACACACACGCACACACACACGCACACACAGACACGCACACACACACACACGCACACACACACACACACACACACACACACACACACACACACACACACAGACACCAAGCATAAGTGGATCTTATTATCTCCACACGCTGGCCCCCCACACTACCTCTCTGGCATTAGCTGGGACTGCAGCCTGCCAACGAGCGAGCCTACCTACCTACCTCACTGCCGCATGTGACGAGAGATGGAGGGAGTGGAGAGAGAGAGAGGGGGGGGGGGAGATGAGCGTGAGAGGAGTGAGAGAGAGAGAGAGAGAGAGAGAGAGAGAGAGAGATAGAAAAGAGAGAGAGAGAGAGGAGTGAGAGAGAGAGAGAGGAGTGTGTGAGAGAGAGAGAGAGAGAGAGAGAGAGAGATGCCTGTGAGTGTGTATGTGTGATAGAAAAAGAGAGAGTTCGAGAGCCACAGGGCTGCTGATTTATAGTGTGGACGGCGGGGAAGAGACTTGCAGCCAGAGCTGTTAAAATATAGGAGGCTTTTTGGGTGGGGTGGGGGATGGGTGGTAGATGGCTCTGAGACGAACCACGAACCACGAACCACGAACCACGAACCACGAACTCCCTCTCCCAAAAAATGAAGAGAAGAAAAAATAAGTAAATAACTTCAATCCCAAGAATCCGATCTTACTTTAATATTGCAGAAATGTTTGTATGTGTGTGTGTGTGTGTATTACTCCACACTTAGGCTTTGAGTAATAACAACCGCCCCACAGAGAGAGAGAGAGAGAGAGAGAGAGAGAGAGAGAGAGAGAGAGAGAGAGAGAGAGAGAGAGAGAGAGAGAGAGAGAGAGAGAAAATGCTAATGACAGGGCAACAGTCACATCGTGATCCCAAATCAAAAAGGTTCTCTAAATGAGAATCTGTTAGAGCCTCTGTGAATCAGTCTCTAATTAAAGATGATCGCGAGTCAACGTGGCTCATCATTTTAACCCCAGGACTCACAGAGAGGGAGAGAGCCCCTGGAGAACAGTATGGGAGCCTCTCCCATCCTGTCTCTTAGTGTGTTTTTACAGGATCCCATCATAGAACTTAATAAGAAGTCATCTGAGTTCGTCAGAAGAACCATGGAACTGAGGACATCCTAACCTAGGACGTGAAGCTCTTTTCCTTGTTATGTCCTTCTCTGTTCTGTTCTGTTCTGATCTGTTCTGTTCTGGTGTGAAGTCACAAAAGGTGTTTCTGAGGGTGTTTCAGGATATCATCAGACCCAAGAAAATGTCAAAGTCATATTATACTAGGTCCTGTTGCTTTGTGTGTTTTAGAGCTTTGCTTTGGTCATAGAGAGAATCAGTCTGGCTGTTGAATGTCAGATGAGGGTCGGTCAGAGTGAAGATGAAAGAGGAATGATGTGAGAATAATGACGGACCATATGCCTTTCATTCTTGCTCTATATTTGACTACGGTTCAGAAGAAGATGCTTGTCTCGTGAACTCTCTCTCTTTTGTTTCTTATGTCTATTGTCATTGAAAGGTACTGTAGGACGTCTTTACCAGGCCGGATCTCACAGTCACTGTGACTGTATATAGTATATAAGTGCACATGGGTATCAGTCAAAATACCCCCAGCGGTGGTTATGTGGTTTTGATGGCCGCGTGGCCTGTTCGTCTGTTTTCCTTTGTCAGCTCAGCAGCAGACTGTGAGCAGTGGAAAGTTTCACACAGACAAGACGGCTTGGTTATATATGAGCGCTGTTTGTTGACAGGGGGTATCAGAGCCAGGATAGTCAGATGCTTGTTACAGAGTTTGTTTTTGGGCAACCTAGCTTCTTTCTCAGGCTTTTTTCCGTGGAGAATCTTTGCAGAAGAAATCAGAATAATATTTATTTTTTTGAGCAAATACACTTGCACACACGCCATTTGTCCTGCGGATATTCAGGGCTGGCTCCAGTAAATACAATATGCAACATGTGGACCTGTGGTACTGAAGTGGATCAATAGCCTACACAACGGCAGTGTGTAGAACCCCACTGTACAACAGGGACAACCATTTGCAAGTTACATACATAACTAAAGTGAGCTATGTGGACACATGATGTGGGATGTGCAAGTCACATAGGCTACTATACTGCCCTACAAAGTGCAGTAATTATATTGTTGTCCCAATTTAGTTGAGACTGGAAATGTAGCTCATTACACCCCCTTTATCCTTTATCCTTATGGTCCAAATGTGTCCTGTTTCAGAGATGTTGCTACAGTACATCAAATTTGCAGTCACTACAATATCCAACCTAATACAGTACCAACACTTTGAAGGCCTTTTTGCCTTTGTAGGGCAGTATACTGAGCTATATGGACATATGATGTGGGAGGTGTATGGACATAATGTACAAGGACGGAAACGTATAAACCAAACTGCAATATACAGTTAAGTATAAAGTATACACAGTATATAGGCCTATCAATGGTGGGCAATTGGGTATCAGAGCACTGTGGTGGTGACAGCAAAGGTCCTCATTTCTCAGCAGAGAATGGCTTGTAACAGGCATGGGAATATGAGGGATGTTTTTAGGACGTGTCACTCACTCACTCACTCACTCACTTTCTGACTCACAGGATAGCTTGTTGCACAGCTGAAATGGCCAGAGGATGTAATAAAATGAAATAAAGAAAAGTGCCGTGAAATATATTGGAGAAATTCATTTGAACTGTCTCTTTTTCCAAGAGAGTGAGAGTGAGAGTGAGCGTGAGAGGAGGGGGGGGCTGAAATTATTTTCTAACCGTGGGTTTATCCTGGAGGCGTTTTCTTTTTTTCTTTTTTTTTTGGTCTTTTGTGGGAAAAGAGATACTGGTATCGCAGGAAGGGGGGGGCGTGCCGTGTGCGTCTGTGTTGTTGCCCATTCCGAGCACATAGCTGGCCTCTCCTCTCCTCTCAACAGCAAGGTAGAAGGGGGTGAAGAAAAATAGCCTCCAGCCTGGAGACCTTGGATCACCAGTAAAACAAACATACATGCTTGCAAGCGCAGGCCTGCGCATCTCTCATATTACCCACTGTTGCATGTGAACTGATGTTTTTCAATGGCACACCACAGGGATGAGACAGACGCGCTGGGGCTGTGAGTGTGTGTGCGTGTGTGTGTGCGTGTGTGTGTGTGTCTTTAAGGATTTGATATGAAAGTTGCGGGTGTCCAACGTTCGCACATACTTAACATGTGAGTAACTGAGAACACCACTTTAAACACAACAAATTATACACTTAGCTTGAATCAAAACACGCAGCCTAACACATGGGAAATATGTAGTTACCGTTGGGTCCCTGTTGCAGTGCACTTAGAGCATAGGGCTTGGTTATGAAATTGGATTAATCTTCCAGTAGGTATATGCAATAGTTTGTATGCCCATAATGTGAAATCAGATGCATCAAGATTTGATGTTGAAAGGGGTATTCTCTCTAGGTCGTCCTCAGACTAGCCTTCCATCGTTGCTTCCATTCATCACGAATCTCCATACATCTTTTCAATTCGCTGGTGGTACTCTGGGTTCCGGTGGTATTGGTATTCGAATAACGATCGAATGCAAACACCAGTTAAAAGCTGCACATGAAGTACTAAGTCGTATGTAGCACATTCTCACAGTGAACACTTGAGGGGAAAAACAAGCAGAAAGAGTTTTTTTCAATGTCACAAGGCCAGTCTATCAGTACTGTAAATGTAAGTAGGGGCCCTTTGTGGTCTGGTGCAAGTGCTCATTCCATTGTCCAAATGGAATCATACTGGAAATTCCTTCTGGCCCGAGTGCAGCACAGTGCACACAGGGCTGTGTGTTGTGTTGCCGTGTGGTTTTACTGCAGTGTGGTGTAGTGTATGTAGTGTGGATAGGTAAGCTGACAGGGGGGGGACAAAGGAGTATGTTGTCCCGGGCCCAGGGAAAAAGGGGGCCCAGAATTGGGTCTGCATGCATTACATTATACTGTATGTATTAGGTTGGGGGCCCATTTAGTTGATATTGTTCCCGGGCCTGGCCAAAGCTGTCAGTGGCCCTGAGTGTAGTGTGGTGTAGTGCAGTGTGATGTGGTGTAGTGTAGTGTAGTGTAGTGTAGTGTAGTGTAGTGTAGTGTAGTGTAGTGTAGTAATTGCGAGTTGTGAGTTGCGAGTCGGGAGTCTTGCTGTTTATCATGGGGCCTGCACAGGAGACCATGCGCTTATTGCTGATAACGTTGCAATGCATACCCTCTCTCTCTCTCTCTCTCTCTCTCTCTCTCTCTCTCTCTCTCTCTCTCTCTCTCTCTCTCTCTCTTTATCTCTCTCTCTCTGTACTCTGTGAACAATCGTGTCACTGTTCACAGTTTACACTGACTCATACTTACTCCAGCAAAACGCAAAACTCTCCCCGTGCAACCCCAGCCATCAGCAGCTCACCAGGGAGGGAAGGGAAGGGAAGGCCTGCCTGGCGGGCCATTTACCCTCCTTCGTAGAGTCCGTACCATAAGCACTAAAATGGCACAACCTCTGAAATTGCTCTTTATGATACATAACATGATAAGACTCGAAAAGGCACTCCTGGGGTGCATTTCTCAAAAGAGAAGTTGTTAGCCCTGTTAGCAACTTCGGTAGTTGCCAATGGGAAAATGCATTGAAAACAACAAAGTAGCTAAATGTAGTAAGCAACATTGGTTTCAAGAAATGCACCCCTGCTACACAGGGCCAGGGCCACTACTCTACTCTACTCTTTTGGCTGGTTTACGTTGAGGATCAAATTGCAAACAAAGAGAAAAACAAAAGCAATACAAAAAAATGCCCCGTAATCTGTTTAGCATGGAAAGCAGTGGAGGGGAATGAAACCATTGTTCTACCTACTGCCTACAAATTAGATTAAAGCATAATGATAGCCTGCAGCTGGATGCTTCTCTCATCATGATGGGTCTTTTCTATCTCTCTCTCTCTCTCCCTCGCTTTCTCGCTTTCTCTCTCTCTCTCTCTCTCTCTCTCTCTCTCTCTCTCTCTGTCTCTCTCTGTCTCTGTCTCTCTCTCTCTCTCTCTCTCTCTCTCTCTCTCTCTCTCTCTCTCTCTCTCTCTCGCTTTCTCTTTTTTTTCTTCCCCCCCATCTCCCTTCTCGGCTCGACTCGGCTGCTGTTAAATGGCCTCACACTGTCCTAAACTATCGGTTCATTACGGGCCAAGAGATGAATGTATGTTGTTTTGTTCGGAGAAGTCTCTTTTTGTGTGATTGCTGTCCTGACATTGTCGTCTTTTGGCTTCTCGTAGCCGCCCATCCCGCCAAGAACACCCCCACCCCCCCAAACAACATTTTAGAAAGTGGAGTCATTTGTGGAGGCATTTTACTCTAACCACACACACACACACACACGCACACACACACACACACACACACACACACACACACACACACACACACACACACACACACACACACACACACACACACACACACACACACACACACCCATCCCACTCTACCAGCATCACAACCGCCCCCCCCAACCCCCTCCTCCTTTTCACCTGACTGCACCCTGTCGGTCTCCAGGCTTTATTGTGCATTCTCTTTCTAAACGGGGGGATTTTAAAAATTTATTCCGAGACAGAAGGAAACGTGGCTGAGGCAGAGCCATTGTGATCTTCTCCATCAAAGATAATGGCCAACAAAAAAAACCTGTTGTTGTGCCTGCAGAATAGTGAGTGTGCCATTTTACAGTAGCGTAGGATTAGCAGGATGGCGAGCGAGCTGCATTCTGCATGTAGAAACACAGACATTTCATAAGGCCACAGAGGACAATGAGCCAGCCGTCCTTATATAACGATTAAAATATGTAATTAGCCTGGTGGTTGGCAGAGAAATGTATTGCTGTCTCAAATCATCATTCAAAGAGTGACAAGTAGATGTATTGGTTCTACATAATTTATCCTCATCAATGGCTTGCTCTTCCAATTTTGTGAGCTGACGTGTGATGTGACATGCTGCTGATTGTACAGAGGAGACATTAAATAACACTTCTAGCCTATATAATGACAGTAGTTAATTGGCATATCGTTCTCTCTCTCTCTCTCTCTCTCTCTCTCTCTCTCTCTCTCTCTCTCTCTCTCTCTCTCTCTCTCTCTCTCTCTCTCTCTCTCTCTCTCTCTCTCTCTCTCTCTCTCTCTCTCTCTCTCTCTCTCTCTCTCTTCTCTGCAAATCTAAACATACTGAAGTGTTTTT
Source organism: Engraulis encrasicolus (assembly GCF_034702125.1). Taxonomy (NCBI): domain Eukaryota; kingdom Metazoa; phylum Chordata; class Actinopteri; order Clupeiformes; family Engraulidae; genus Engraulis; species Engraulis encrasicolus. Next base: position 14,947,187 of record NC_085863.1, on the reverse strand, counting down.
CCCCTTTGTTGTTAAAATGGTAAACACAGAGGTAGCACATTATGGAGAACACAACAACCCACCACCTCCCGTATCCGCCTGGCTGTGATAAATGCATTGATATATGATACTTGTTTTAAAAATAAGCCATTTGTCGGAATCCACGGGAAACCGTCGGCTTGGTAACCCCGCCTCGGAACACAAGAAACCTGGCTCAAGGGCTCAGGGGAGAGCGTGTTCCCGCATCTTCTGAAGAAAATATTTAATGTGCAATACAAATTTTGTCCGCCGCAGCTGTTTCGCGATCCCCCATATCAAACTAATTTATTTGTAATATATTTCGCATTTTCATGCTGGTGTGTATGTGTGCGTGTGTGTGCAAAAAAAACAACTCAAGTTAGATTTAATGTTTGTTTCTGTTTCACAGAGAAGCCTTCAGCTGGCAAACGAACCTGAATGAATAGTACCCTTGAGAGTTTTTTTTGGCAAGGTCTCCGAGCCCCCCGTTTGAAATGCCAGCCCACGCCTCAGTGCAGTGGCACAACTCTGCTATCAGGGAGACCAAAAAAAAAAAAACCTCTTTTCTCTGTGTGCGGCCTAAGCTCACTCTCTCACTCACTCCCTCACTCCCTGGCTCCCTCGTTCCCTCCCTCGCTACTTTTTTGCTGAGCTGTGACTGCCAACATTGATTCACGGGCACCGGGGAGTTCAATGGCCAATTAGGGCGAATCAGAGAGGGAGAGAATAGGTGCCGTGTGCCAGGGTGGTGCCAGGCACGTGCGGCTGGCGTCTCGGCTCAGCCCTATCCTCTCCATCTCACTGCCGTTTTAAGATCCCCGTCTTGTCCAATAACTCCTCTTCTCTGACTCAAGGGCTGTTCACACCAGCAGCGATAACAATAATGATGGTGTCGGAGGGGAGAAAAAAAGAAACAGTCTTCTTCTAACTCTGGTGGATAGAGAGGAGAACACACCTTAATTACAGTATAAGTACTAGGCGGAATTTTCTTGTTGTCATTAGCAATTTTAGATGAACAATCAAAACATGGCAAACTTTTAGAATTGATTTTGAGCTCACAGAATGACCACATTCTTATTAGTCCTTTACAGAGAAGTTTTGGCGAGAAATGTTGGGCTGTCTTATCTATCCTCAGCGTGCAGCATTGCACACCCACGTCAGTGTGGTGGTTATTTATTGACGTTGCTCCAGCTCTCGGTGTGAACAGGCCTTGACACTGGGATCAGCAGCCTCCCCCTAACTTCACACTGACTTTGACACTTTAGACCTCGCCGTCCTGGCAATCTGCCTCTCATGCGCAAACCGCCTCATTCAAGTGCGCGCCGCGCGGCTCGTCTCTTGACCCTCAAATTGAGGCAGATGACCGGCTGACCTCTCGCCTGATTTTACTCCGTCAGCACATGTTTTCACACACTCAAGGTGACTGACGCTGAGCCACAGAGTTCATATTGCAAGGCAACTTTGCAAACACACATACTTTCCCCCCCAGCTTTCCATTACATGACATGATGATACATGTTATTGCACAGGGGCTTTCCTGCTGGCATTACATGTTAACCCTTTCGTTTCCTTCAGGATTAATATAGTAGGCTATCGCTCCTATGGTACACTTAACTATTCAGTCATCAGTAATGATGCAATGTACATAACAAATCCGCAGTTTGATCTGTGATTGCATTGAATGGCACAATCCAGAGTTTGATGCATTGAGTGTAGTTAGATGTCCTGCCTGAGATGTCCATGGTAGATAAGGCTGGTTAATTATGTACCCCACCAACATTTTTTCTTCTTGCTGGGACAAGTCTCGTGACCCCAACCCATTACCAGACCATCACAGGTCATCACAACAGAAAGATAGGAGTCTTTTGCTACCTGCACATTTACTCAAACAGTTTCCTGGTTCCACAGTGCTTATTCACGTCTGTATGGGTCTAAGCATTAGGGCTGTAACGATATTGTATCAAACCGAGAAATCGTGATACACAGAGTCACGATACTGTATCGCGATACAAGGAGGCAGTATCGTGATACGCCCTTTTAACGTTTTGATACCCATCATCCCAGAAAACAACCATGTGATTGAAGTGATAGTGCTTCCAATAGTAGATAGTGCTAGTATATAGAAACTTTTTAAACGTATTAGTAGCCTCTTGTAACCTATTCTACCTATAAAGTATCATAGATTTTATTCATACGGTTTTTAATGTAGGCAAATGTGAAATCGTGGGGTGTATCGAACCGTAGGTCATGAATCGTGATACAAACCGCATCCTGAGTTGTGTGTATCGTTACAGCCCTACTAAGCATTGTTGTATATCAGTGGTTCTCAACATTTGTTGAGCAAGGGCGGCGCCACCTTGTCCTCATCATAAGCCTCCCAATGCCCCCTTGACCACATCATAAGCCTTCCAACACCCACCCCCCTTAGTATTAAAACATAAAATAGACTAATGCCCCTCAATGACAACTAATGATTGCCCACTCTCAGCTGTATCCTTCTCCCTGGGGGGCTGTAGAGTCCCTGTTGAGAAACACTATTGTGCATGCTACAGAATAGCCCTGTCTGTAGTGAGATATGGAGGTCATACGCAAAACTGAATATCCTGCAAAACTGGTCCAAACTGGTTTGTTTTATGCCTGTGTGTGTGTGTGTGTGTGTGTGTGTGTGTGTGTGTGTGTGTGTGTGTGTGTGTGTGTGTGTGTGTGTGTGTGTGTGTGTGTGTGTGTGTGTGTGTGTGTGTGTGTGTGTGTGTGTGTGTGTGTCTTTTTCCTTGTCTGTAGGAGGAGGGGCTTAGCCAGCATAGTCAGCTCAGGTGTTGCCCCGTGTAATTAAAACAATAGATATAGTCTAGTCTGCCAAAAGCTACGCCTCTAGGCATTCTGTCCCTGGCCTGTGTTGCCAGATGTGTGTGATCAAATCCCGCCCAAAAGTTGCTCAAAAAAACACCAAGAAGCGCTAAATTCTACCCAATTTCAACAAATTGCATTGATTTCTATGGGCATAAAACTGCAGAAAAAAACGCCAAATATGCAGATTTTTCCCGTGTTTACCCGCAGACTGCCATCCCAATTAGCCCAATTAGGCAGATAACTGCCCAATCTGGCA
>NC_085863.1:14931584-14939084 GCF_034702125.1 Engraulis encrasicolus | reverse complement strand
GAATACCGTTGCCATGGTTTTACATGTAGAGCAACACTTAGCAGTTTTATTTTTTGGTGGACTTGCAGGCTGGGGATAAAATTGTTTCTCTTTCGAATGCAGTCCTGTTTTTCACCCTGTGAACCATTGAGATGATTATGGAAGCATTTTTAATAGAAAAATCGTGCAATTTGGTGATAAGTAGCAACAGCTGCTGGCTGCTATGAGCTAAATGCTGGGGCAAAGAGAAACTCTGTGTGGTTTTCTGTGTTTTGGTTTTGGGGGTATAGCACTTCAGAATTAGCCTGGGATCTCCCATACTGCCTTTAGTTCTACACAATCGTTTCGATCTGAAAGACAGTATGGCGAGGATGACTCATAACGTACAAGATCATGGGATCTGTGTCATAATGGCCAAGCATTCCGACCTTAACAGTTTCTCTGCCCAATCAGAGAGCAGGGCCGTGTGTCATAATAGCCAAGTATTCCGGCCCCATATGGAATTTACAATAGGCAACTCCCCAGACCTAATCTCACTTGTGATTAGGTCTGGTGTTAACCAGGCAACTTCAGAATACTTAAGTACAGTAAAGAACACAAAGTATTGAAGGAATACTGTACAAATGGAACTGTTATGTCTGGACGACTCATACCTGGGTTAAAAGGACTTAACTGTACACACATTGTCTTAAAGGGGTATGCCACTATTTTGGGGCGTAATACAAGTTAAAGACAAGTTAAAAGAGGGAATATGTCGCTAAGCTAGTGAAAGTCAATGTATCCGTGTAGCTTTGTAGCACGCTACATGGATACATTGACTTTCACTAGCTTAGCGACATATTCCCTCTTTTAACTTTTCTTAAAGCAAAACAACAGTTAACATGAAAAATAAGACACTTTACCACCTTTATAAACCCTATCCAATTTTAACTGTATTAAGCCCCAAAATAGTGGCATACCCCTTTAAAGAGATGGTTATTAAATGGCTCTTTACTGGAGTTATTATAGTTTGCATTTTATAGTTAGGCCTACTAGTTACTGTGTATTTCTCTGTGAAGACATTACTGCACAACAGTCCCTCGCTTAAGCTCTTGAGCCATGAAACGCGCTGGCTCAGATTCAAATGAAGGCGAATCTTATCTTCCCGTGTTGGCCAGGTGCCACTGGTATGCTGTGCCAAAGCTTGATAGTGCAAATATTTGCTTATTTATTTTTTTTACAGAGAAATCTTTGAGCAAATGTCAGACTCTTTTTTTTCTTTTTTTTGGTTTGGTCTGGACTTGGCCTTGTCAGACATCTTTCCTTAGCAGATGGCTGCTGTTTAAGTTGAAGATTAAGCCCAATTACGCCGTGTTTGTATGACAACCGCTCCCATCTGGACATTTGTTGAGTATAACCTGAATGCCTTCCACACATTTGCTCAACAGATACTGGATTTTTTTTCCCCCATCAATCTGTGAACTTTCTCTTGCAATATTTAAGTGTATTACTGTCTCTTACACTACTGCACTGTACAGTAGGTAGTTCTTCGCTTCAGTGGCCCTGCAGACAAGCCTAGGACAACTACACGAATCTCCCCTCTACTGTAGAGAAAATACATGTTGCTCTAGCACCGCACCATAGGGGATAATCCAAAAGGACACATACAGTAATCTGTCCTGCTATCACAATGATGTATCTGTGAGTATCTGGATGTCCTATGTTTGGATCTGTGTAGCGAGTTGTTGGGGAGGACTTTGAAAGGTGAAAACATGTCTGCTATGGCATAATGCAGTTAAGCAGTTTGAATGCCAACAGTTGGTTCCACCGCAACCTTCAGTTTTGTCAATGGTGCTCTGCCTGACCACATATTGCATACATATACAGTATACATTTCATGTATTACTCTGGTTTGCTTGGCTACCTAAAGCCTGGAAGTGGATTTCTCTTATTCAACCTGCAGACAGACAGCCCTCTCCTCCGCATTTCCTAACTTTGTCATTGAGGTGAACAAAATGAATTCAGAAGTGGCTTTCAAACTGTTAGAATTTGATCAACAAATGACATGTTTGTTGGAAACATTGTGGGAAAATGCTTCAGTCACGCTTTAAAAGCTGACAAGAACACAGCTCTTCCCCTGTCAGTTTTCCATTTCTCTTATCATTATCTAATCATCTTTGCTGTCAGGGCTGTTTACGTAAAGTAATTGCATAGCATAACATAACATTCAACATGCAGTCATTTTAAAGAGAAATGTGTTTGTGAATTTCAGCACAGGCATGAAGGACCATATTGGTTCATGTAGGCGTCCGTCCGTCAGTCGGGTCAAGCAAAGCCTTCTCTCTGACAGAACATTCACAATCCTCGCACCCGCAGTCACTCTCCGTCAAGATAATTGTGCACGGATAGCAAGCGATCTAGTCCACACATCCTTGACACTTTCAACTCCACTGTCTGGTAAATGGATTATCCTTGACATTTGGAGAGCCTTCAGATGTGAAAACACAATGGGTGAATCTTAATGGAGGATGAAACAGAGATCAGTGGTGCTGAAGTACATTCAAGCACATAACGAACATGCATTTGACCTTTGCCATTGGATTCAATTATAAGCTGTATGAAAACTTTAGAGGATATTAAACACTCATGGTGATGCTTTACGTACATTGGGAGATGCCTAAGCCTTGATGACCAGTTGATATTAAATTTTTTTGATTTTATATTACGGTACAAATTGTTCTTTGGATCATTTTATGGATTAAGCTTCCTACTACTCCCCCTATTTTCTTTTGTATTTGATCTCTTTTTATTAAAGAATTCTTGAAAAATATAAATAGCAAGACAATAATAAGAAAATCTGTCTCATCCATTGATCTTAGAAGCGTATGGGGAATTCACACACACACGTGCACACGCACACACACACACACACACACACACACACACACACACACACACACACACACACACACACACACACACACACACACACACACACACACACACACACACACACACACACACACACACACACACACACACACACACACACACACACACACACACACACACATGCCCGCACGCCCGCACACACACTCTGATCTTTAAAAAAGGAGAGTGGGCATATGGCGTCTAATATTTATTTCACAGTGGCCTTCGATGAATCGCAACGTGATGCCGTTTGACCTCTAAGCTTCCCTCATGAAATATTGATGGCGTATCCTCCACGCTCTGAGTGGCGAGGTGTTGGTGATTGCAGATGGTACAAGTGTCCCTGCTAAAGTGCTGTCACTGGATAGCTCTCCAGAGGACCAGGCGGACTCTCACGGGTTAAACCTCGGGGTTAACTCCCTAACCAAAGACAGATTGCAAAGGAAAATCTTTTTGAACGAGAGTTGAAATTGGTCCATTTTTCTTTATTTTTTAGCTCTCACAAGTTACAATCATTTTCAATATGTCAAAGACGCATACTTACAAATGAATGAGCATTTGTAGTCGATATTAAATATTTGAATAGAATAAAGCCACATAGTTTAGAGAGTCTAGAGAGAGAACTTTTTTATTTGCATAACATTAATCAACTACGTACAGTACAGTATGTCTACACTGTACTGTACATTGAGTTGGTACTGTAGTGTGGCGTAGGTACTGTGTACAAGCACACAACATTGCTGTGACTTTATAGTTGCCACATTCAGATGCCCAGTGAAAGGACGTTAAACTGACCTTATCCAATGTAGACATTAATATTACAACACTGTACATTATTAAATAGCAATAGCATGTATAAATCATAGCGCTGTGGGTCCTGTGATCTTCCAAGCTGTCAGATCTCCGTCAGGCCCTGCTGCATAACAGATGCATCATCAAATCTCTCTGTCTCCACTCTCATTTCATCTTAGCATTATCCCCCGGACTTAACAAGGTCTAAACTTCTTCATTAGTAGCAAAATCAGTGTATTTGACCAACGCTGCTAAAAATATTCCAGAATTAGCCGCTCAGATGTCGATGGGCTCTCGGCTCTGTAGAAGGCCAAAGCGTGCGGCGCATATCCACCTAAATCTGGCTACTGGACCAAAGCTGGAAAAGCAAGGCAGCCACCTTATTGATTGTTATTATTTTCTTCACTCGTCTGAGTGTCTGGAGTCTGCAACACCAGTGTGGAACTGCCATTGAAATGATAAGCTTTGTGTGTGTACAGCAGAGCCGTATATAATATACGGTTCTGGTGTACAGCATACTGCTCTCTTTGCCACACGGCGTGTGATTGAGTTCAACAGAATTGAGCGCTGTTCAAATCAATGTAACATTGAGCTATAGTACAATCAAAAGGGATACCTAACACAAATATTGACATTTTGTTGCCTACGCAGTGCAAACAATGCCAGCTGTATAAGTAATTACAGAGTAAATGTTGCTGGTCCTCTGGATAGAGTTCCTGGAGATGGGCCCTGCCCTGGCCAACCAGTAGGGCACTTGTCTACCATGCGGGCGACCCGGGTTCGATTAGATTCCCAGCCCGGGTCATTTGCCAACCCCTCCCCATTTGCTGCCTGTCCACCTCTCATACTGTCCTGTCATCAATAAAGTCGGAAAAAAAGAAAAAAAAAACCTATTTAAAAAAAGGAGTTACTGGAGATGGAAGTAGTTCATGGTTTGGCCAACGTGCGCTCTGCCACTATGTGTGTCATTGAGTTCATCGGGAGGGACACTCACAGTAGGCTAGGCTGCTGTAGCAGCAGCGCTGGTCTGGTGGATGACAGTCCCCCGGCCCCGGCCCCAGCCCTGGCCCTGGCTGAGCTGCCCGCGCGTGCCGATGTGTAACCAGTTGTAATGTGGCCCATGGATCACTCCGATGCTAATTACCAGATGCCCACTTACACTACGCCGGGCCGGGCGCTGCTGCATGCCAACTTGTTTTCAATTACGCGCTTCTGTTCACCCTCCCCCCAACCCCCCAACCCAACACCCCCCTCTAAATTACAGCTTTTATTTTGGGATGGGAAAAGGGGAAGAGAGGGATGCAATCATGTCCACTTGCTGATCGAAAGAGTGACTGTCTCTGTCTTGGATGCTGCGAATGGCCTCATCACTTTGCTTTTGTGTGTGTGTGTGTTTGTGTGTCAGTGTGTGTGTGTGTGTGTGTGTGTGTGTGTGTGTGTGTGTGTGTGTGTGTGTGTGTGTGTGTGTGTGTGTGTGTGTGTGTGTGTGTGTGTGTGTGTGTGTGTGTGTGTGTGTGTGTGTGTGTGTGTGTGTGTGTGTGTGTGTGTGCCTGTGTGCATGCGTGCGTGTCTGTGTCTGTGTCTGTGTCTGTGTCTGTGTGTGTTCACAATTACAACCCTTGTTTCTGTTGGCGGAGAGAAGTTTAGGCATGCAAATCACTGAAGGTAAGGTATCATGCCAAAGCAACTGTCAGCTGATTACTGATTTTGTTTTGATGAAGCTGTACTTTTTAGCCTTTATTTTGAAGAGAGAAGTGAAGCGTGAGACAGGAAATGAGTGGAAGAGATGGGGTTTGATTGGGATATTAGCCAGGCCGGGCATGGTACGGGTGGCTTAGTGCGGTACACCACGTCAGCCTGTAAAGCAGGGTTTCCCAAACTGGGGTGCGTGCACCCCTGGGGGTGCGCGGCCTGCCATAAGTGGGTGCGTGAGCTAAATGAAGCAATGGTGGATATGTGAGGTTTTTATCCAGCATTGAACATGAAGTAGTTCTTAATTGTATGGTGAATTGTATGCTGGAATGGTCCATCTGAAGTGTAGTTTAACTCACAGACTGTTGGAAAATAGGATTCCCCAAAACAACTGTGCATAATGTGCATTGAATCATACTTCAGCACACCAAAATATTCGCTTAGGGGGTGCGCGAACCACATTGAAATCTACAAGGGGGTGCGCAGGGGAAAAAGTTTGGGAACCACTGCTGTAAAGTGTGAAACACTGTATCTTTGTCAGATTTTGTCATCACACTATCTGTTCTGTAGTAGCAGTACATCCTGTAGTTCAGATGTATTTTTGAACTTTTTTACTTTTAGTCCTTGGACACTGCAGGCCTTTCATTTATTTTATTTTATTCTTTCATTTATTTTGGGTTATGCAATATAAAAACACTATTCCATCATAGAAACATTTTTCAGAATTGGAGCCAGTCTGGGCAAATGGCGTCTATTGCAACACATTTATCATTTAACCAGGCAAAGCTCTCTGACATGCTCTCTTGCATGTTAGTAAGTGTGCTGTTGTGGTTGTGTTATTGTGAAGCTTAAGGCCTCTGTACGACCACCTCTACGATCACCATCTTACAAAACCCAGATGCTGTCTGTCTATGTAAAGGTTCACTGTGTAGGATGGTGGCAGAGTAGGTAACGATGCTGCTTATTAAAACTGTGCTGTCTACTGCTACATGGGATCTTTTCATGATTATTTAGGCCTACTAAATAATAAATGAATGTTGACTAGAGTGATCAAAGTACAGTAAGTTTTGCAGCTAAAAATGTCTATTTCTAGATCCTCCTTTTCATGTATGAGAAATGCAATTTCCCAGTCATAATGAATGCTTAGAATTTGATGGTGGTGGTAATTATTCATTGAAAAGGGAACATTTGTGAATGGGCAACATGAATTCTGGAAATAAACACAGTGCACCTTTAAATATTAAGCTTATTGTGAGGCAGCAAACCCACTCAGATGTCAATCCCCAGTTCAGAAAGTAAAGCGCTCTGCCACAAATCCTTCCAGATCCAAGCAGCTCTGAAGCAGCTGATTGTAATGAGAACTCAGTACGTAGGCTAAGTTGCAGGCAGATCAACTCCTCAGTGTGAAGTCACCTGCTATAGCCTGACAAGGCAGGATTTTACTTTCTGAGCCCAGGACTGACACGTTGTGCGATTGCACGAGGAGTTGCAGAAAGCCCTATTATCATGTACTTATTTTTTTTAAGTACCGTACATGTTACGCTTTTGCCATTCCATTCACTGAAAAGCAGCAATGTCTAGTTGCAGCAACCCTTCTGAATCTGCAGTAGCATCCATATAAATTATATATATATCATTGTCAAGTACATTATCATATACTTTTTTTTTTTCAAAGTACATGTTACGCTTTTGCCATTCCATTCACTGAAAATCAGCAATGTCTAGTTGCAACAACCCTCCTGAATCTGCAGTAACATCCACATATAAAAGCCTCTCATACAATACCACACACCGAGAGAAGGGATTAATCAGGACACTAGCGTGAAACCATCCCTTCCGTTGTCTGGAGATGGGATGGGATGCGATGTGATGTGATGTGATGTGGGCTGCTGATGTGATTGCCAGATTGGGCTAAAGATTGAGGAGCCTGCGGGCAGCTGGTATATACGGTGTATTGTTTCCTTCCCTCATGTGTTTTGAAGTGTGAAGACAAAAAAAAATAACACATGGCTGAAAGGCAGACATCGCTAAGGCAGAGCTAGGATTCTTGTTGCCTGCTTTTTTTTTCTTTATGTCTTTTTTTTCCTTCTTTTTTTTCTTCTTTCCTCTTTTCTTTCTCTCCTCTTT
>NC_085863.1:14919084-14924084 GCF_034702125.1 Engraulis encrasicolus | reverse complement strand
AGGTTAGGGGCTGCTTCAAGAAAAAAAGGTTAAGAACCACTGGGTTAGAGGATTGTGCAGTGTCTATGTACAGATGCTGAGATTATCTACAAACTATCCGTTACATTCTCAGGTGTTTCTCAGCTTTGCGCTATTATATTATTATGGTTTTATGTATTATGGTTTGGGTTTGATTGAGGTTGTTAGCGAGAAATTATGATAAAAACCAACATGCAAATGAAACAGCAACATGTTACCAAAGGGCTGGTGAGAAATCCAAGTGAAGTGTTAACATTATCCTCCTCCACTTCAGATTATCAACAACCATCCGTTAAATTCTCAGGTCTTTCACATCTTTGCGCTAGTATTACGGTTTGTTTTTGAGGTTGCTAGCGAGAGGAGAACAATAAAAACCAACAAGAAAAAAAGTGAAGCTGAATTTCAGCAACCTGTTACCAAAGACTCGGCTGGTGAGATATCCATGTGAAGCGTTAACACTATCCTCCTCCTCCGCTTCAGATTACCAACAAACCATCCGATAAATTTACAGGTTTGAGGTTGTTAGCAAGAACAATAAAAACCCACAAGAAACTGAAACTGAATTTCAGCGACCTGTTACCAAAGAGATATCCATGTGAAGCGTTAACATTATCCTCCTCCTCCACATCTAAATGCATGGTGTAGTGCGGTGTGGTGCGGTGCGGTGTGGTGTGGTGTGCTGAATAGATCTAAAGACACATGAGCAGGCTAGCATTACCCCGTCTCTCTCTGGCTAATTAATGTTATTATGGCATCAGATCCGACCAGAGGTGTCATTAGCAGCTGCTCCGCTGTCTCTGATCTTCTCCCCCAGTCTCTCTCTCTCTCTGGATCTCTCCGTTTCTCTCTAGATCTCTAATTTTCTCTCTGTATCACTTTTCTTTCCGTCTGTATTTCTCTTTCTTTTTGTTTCTTGTTCTCTGTATTAATCTCTCTCCATATTATAACTTCTCTGTTATGACCTATCTATCTGTGTCTATATCCTAATCTATCTGTTCCTATTTATCTTTTTCTCTTTCTTTCTCTCTCCCTTTCTCTTTCTCTGTCTCTTTCTTCCCCCCCCTCTCTCTCTTCATTACTTGAATACCAGCACTTTCACAGAGGAAACCTTTTGCTGTCTCCTAATCTCCTTCTCATTCATTCATTCATTCATTCATTCATTCATTCATTCATTCATTCATTCATTCATTCATCCATTCCCTTCACTTTTCTGATTTCATCTAAGTCCTTCCAGCTCTCCCTCATACCATCTCGCTCTATTTCATTAATGTATTAATTCACTAATTCACTCATTCATTCATTCATTCATTCCTCCATTCATTCCTTCATTCATTCATTCATTCATTCATTCATTCATTCACTAATTCACTCATTCATTCATTCATTCATTCCTCCATTCATTCCTTCATTCATTCATTCACCCATTCATCCAGCCACTCCTTCACCTCCCCTTGTCCTTATCTTTGGGGTGGTGGTGACTCAGGTGGTACAGTTGAGGAGCCTCTTAAGCAACCAGAAGGTTGCAAGTTCAAGCCCCACTCTGTCTGACCCCCATTAATAATGATCTGTCCTTGAACAAGATACTTAACCCAGAATTGCCCCTGTGTGTGAATGTGAGTATGAATGGGTGAATGTGAGGCATGCTGTACATGTAAAGCCCTTTGAGTACTCTTGAGTACCTGAGGAGAGAGTGCTATATCAAGTCCAATGCTATATGCAGTCCAAGTGTTATATCAATGCAGCAAGTCCTATAGTGCTGTATCAATGAATGCAGTCCATTCCATTTACCATTTTGTGTGTGTTGTGTGTGTGTGTGTGTGTGTGTGTGTGTGTGTGTGTGTGTGTGTGTGTGTGTGTGTGTGTGTGTGTGTGTGTGTGTGTGTGTGTGTGTGTGTGTGTGTGTGTGTGTGTGTGTGTGTGTCTGTGTCTGTATCTGTGTCTGTGTGTGTGTCTGTGTGTCTGTGTGTGTGTGTGTGTGTGTGTCTGTATCTGTGTGTGTCTGTATCTGTGTGTGTGTGTGTGTGTGTGTGTCTGTATCTGTGTGTCTGTGTGTCTGTGTTTGTGTGCATCAGGAGAAGTCTGACGGTACGGCGGGCGACCTGCTGGTCAAGCAGGCCCACAAGGAGGAGGCCACCATCCAGGCCACCGACCGCTTCAGGGATCGCGTCAGCATCTCGGCCAACTACAGCCTGCTCATCGCCGACGGCACGCTGGCCGACCAGACCATCTTCACCTGCATGCTGGTGTGGGGCAGCAACGTCAAGGAGTACCCCGTGGAGGTCATCGTGCACAGTGAGTCGACTACAAGACATAGTCAGAAGCTGCAGGACCTAGTCATAGCAGGCGGTTGTAGAAGGTGGGCCAAGGTGGGCCACGGCCCCTGTAGAATTTCAAAACTCCCCCCTTGCCCCCCCTGGGAACTTTGGTATAGAACCGCCACTTTACTGTACTGTACATTGGAAAAACCACAATATTATAACCCCAAAATGGTGGACTTTATAGTGTGTTTATTTACTACATTTGTAATTATCCTAGTGAATAAATGTCTGCTCTTGGGTTTGAGGAATTCAATTCTACACATAGCAATTCTAGACTTTGAAGTGATATGAATTTAAATAATCAGTTTTTGACACAGAATATGGAGCAATATCAGCCATGTCAGTAACATCAGTAATAAAGAGTGGCCTGTAGAAGTTGTAGTGCACAGTGAATACAGTTGCCTGTGTTTGAACATCATGTCATGTGATGAGGAGTTGGTGACTGGGCTTGCTCAACTGAAGTCATCGTTTTAACAGTAAGCCCACAGGAAGTGGCTTCACACTAAGCCCACCTTGGAAACTCCTATTGTCATTGTGACAGCACACAGTGCTCACACTCACAGCACATAACAAAATTGAATTTTCCGATTAAAGTCGGATTCACACTTAGCGGGTTCATACAGGTAGTTAGTGTTTCATAGTGAGTGGGTTTCACAGACATGTTGTCTTGCACTTTGGGAGGAACAACCTTCACATGAATCATCCGGTAAGTGGGGTAGATAGCTGTATCAGATTTTAGTGGAGCAGCTACTTCAAGAACTAGCCTGTGGAGGTCATCTTGCACAGTGAGTCGACTGTACAAGTAGTATATACCCTAGAGCAGGCCTATTCAACTTAGCGGCCCATTTCAAAGGATTTTTTTTTGTGTTGCCTTATTTCAAATGGACCCCGGGAAGCCTGTTATTTTTCCATTGATTCCATTTGATTTTGACTCAGCCCTAGACTTTGATTGACTGTATTTACCTTGCGGAATGAAAGAAATTGTTATTATTTGACATAATAATTTCATTCTGAGTCCGAATGCAGTGTTTGGGTAGTCTGTGCAGAGAAATATGAGATTTATTTTGAAATGAGGGCATGCTTTTTGCTGAGATTGTAGGGAATGTAGTATATGGCATGTCATTGAAGAATGAGAATTTTCAAAGATATACACTAGACATACACAGTTCACAGTAAGGACGTGTCATATGTTTCGTTTTTTCCTTTCTTTCCATTGACAAATGTGCACAGTAAGTGAGTGAGTTCACTGCACCACATTCGGATATGGGTGACACTACACCTTCTCAATTATCGTTGAATTTTCACTGCAATTTTGTGGTCTGTGATTCATTGTAGTCAAAAGGGTTAGTTGTTGCAAGCAACTGGACTTTCTTGATGGAGCTTTGGAAGTCAATTCTTCTCTTGCAAGACAATTCTTCAGTTCCAATTCTGGGGAATTTGTGTGGAGCTTTTACATGGCTCCAAAAAGAAGTCAATTTGCTCACAACTAACTAACTTTCGACTTGGGTGACCTGGATGAATAAGAGTCCTCACAGGCATGAATTTCAATGTAGCATCGCATCACATCACATCAGGCAGAGAGTCGAGTGTGTGTGTGGGCGGCTCGGGGGCCCCCTGGGGGGGCTGATATTTTCCATAATCGTGCAGCCCTAATTTTGGGGGGGGGGGGGGGGGGTGCAGGGCCTAACTAGAGGGCAGGAAGTGAGCAAAGCCACCAAGCAGTAACAACACTTCACCCCTTTCCTGTAATTAACATCCGTCTGGAGTGCTGCGGTACACTAAGACCAAATGGGATTTCACGTTGGAATTAAGCTTATCCAGTCATTACTCACTTGCAAACACTCTGTGTGTGTGTGTGTGTGTGTGTGTGTGTGTGTGTGTGTGTGTGTGTGTGTGTGTGTGTGTGTGTGTGTGTGTGTGTGTGTGTGTGTGTGTGTGTGTGTGTGTGTGTGTGTGTGTGTGTGTGATTATTTTCAGAGAGACCCTCACCACTCTTCATCAAAGACAGAGCGAACCAGTTGGAAAATGGCCAGCTTACAACCGTAAGTTCAATGTACTTTTTTCTTTTTAATCCAGTGAGATCAGATTTAATGACTCCTCTTTTATCACGTCTCAGCTTCAGTTCACAAATTATCACAGGAAGGACATCAAGGCAAATCTGTGAAGCGCTAATGTGTAAATCCTAAAATAATAATCTGGGAAGGGTGTCCGACTTCCACATGTGCTCTCCAATGGACTCAGGGTTGCCAGATGAGGCTGATGATTTCCAGCCCAAAAAATGCTCAAAACCCGCCCAGAAGCACAAAAATCCCACCCAATGCTATTGATTTCTGTGGCAAAAATTGGGGCGGGTTTTTCTGCTAAATCATGCCATTTTTACCCGCACACCGCCATCCTAAGCAGCCCGATTGGGTGGGAAACAGCCCAATCTGGCAACACTGAATGGAGTAGAGTTGAAGTGCATCTCCTATCTCTGGATCTGCGCTTTTGAATTACACTTTACTGGTACTTCACCTAAAAGTAACCATCCGCAACTGCGCCAAAAAAAGAAGAAGTTCAAATCGAACTTGAAACATTCATGTGGCCTTTTAAGGTTGAAAAGGGAAAATCTATTCCAGATGAGCACTTTCAGCACTTGCAGTTCGCGCAAATTTCTATATTTGA
>NC_085863.1:14909084-14914084 GCF_034702125.1 Engraulis encrasicolus | reverse complement strand
GTGACAGGCAGGGCCAGATTAAGATGGCCTGGGGCCTCTAGGTTAGGCAGGCTGCTGTGGGCCCCCCCTCCCTGGAAGGCAAATGTTAAGACAAATGTACATAGACAGTGCCATAATCGCGAGCTAGGAATTAAGGATAACATGTCCACCAGCTGTACTCGACACTATAGCTGAATATTTCAATCTCGCATCTTGTCAAAAATTTTGCAATTTTTCACATTTGGCCAATCAGGGCCCCCCTGGCCTGGCAGGTGGGGGGCCCCCTAGGCTGCAGCCATATCTAGCCTGTGCGTTAATCCGGCTCTGGTGACAGGTGGTGGGTGGGTGGGGGGGGGGGGGGGAGCCTTAGCAATCCCGCACACGTATGGTATGACTCGAGAAGATTGAGACAGGAGGGTATTGGGAGAGAATCTTGAGACCTGTGTCTGATTGAGTTGTCTGACGGCTGGGTAATACGAATGGTGGAAATTGATCAGTGTGACAGACAATAGCACCCAAGCCAGTTGCTGCCTCTTGTTTGCTCGTAGCATTTAGATGTCACAACAACGGTGACATGCAGAGAGGAGGCGGAAAGCCCCTAAATCACACTCTCTGTGTCCTGTCTTTCCCTGACTCACTGTCACCGTGTAACAGGGCTGGTAGGTATTCTAGGTGAAGTCCGGAAACTTCTGTAAGTGACCTGCTGTGACAGAGCAGGGCTGGACTGGTCATCTGGCATAGTGGGCATTTTCCGGCGGGCCCTGCACCCTCGTGGGCCCCTATTTTCAGAAATGTAAAAGAAAGAAAGGAGAAAAAATATATATATATATATATATATTTTTTTTTTCTTTACATATCTGAAAATAGGGGCCCACGAGGGTGCGGGGCACACTGCTGAGTCAGTTCTGCACTGCTAATTATGAGCCAAAAGTGCCCGGGCCCTATTTCTCCCACAGTACAGCCCTGACTGTCACCGTGTAAGCCTGGTAGGTATTCTAGGTGAAGTCGCTGAGTGACCTGCAGGCAAAAGCACCCAAGCCAGTTGCTGCCTCTTGTTTGTTCGTAGCATTTACACATAGATGTGACCATAGCAGAGACAGCAGTGCATGCAGAGAGGTGGAAAGCCCCCTAAATCACACTCTTGGCGTGTCCTATCTCTCGCTGACTCACTGTCACCGTGTAACAGGGCTGGACTGGTCATCTGGCATAGCGGGTATTTAGCGGTGGGCCCTACACCCTCGTGGGCCCCTATTTTCAAAAAAGGGTGCGGGACCCACCGGTTAGTCACTGGTCAGTTCTGCGCCGCTAATTATAAGGGGCCCCTTTACTAAGCCAAAAGTGCCCGGGCCCTATTTCTCCCCCAGTCCAGGGGTGAGTTTCTCAAAAGAGAAGTTGTTAGTCTGTTAGCAACTTCGGTAGTTGCCAATGGGAAAATGCATTGAAAACAACAAAGTAGCTAATGTACTAAGCAACTTTGGTATTGAGAAATTCACCCCGGTCCAGTCCAGCCCTGCATGTCACTGTTATGTGCAGGGGCGGTTCTAAGGGGTGGCAGGGGGTGGCATTTGCCCCCCCAGAAATATGATTTGCCACCCCAATTAAGAGCCCTGATTGTGACCAATAGCCTTAATGCTTGACATCATTTCAGACATATAACTTTAGGTTGCAGGGTTTCACTTTCAGGGATTCACTGTATCACATAAGTGTGTGTGTCGATTATATAGCGTTTATAATTTTCCCTTAGTGTAGGAGCATGCCCCCCTGAAATACACTTCGCCACCCCTTTGCCACCCCAAGAATAAATGTCTGGAACCGCCCCTGGTTATGTGTGAGCCTGGTAGGTATTCTAGGTGAAGTCCAGAAACTTTTATGAGTGACCTGCTCCTGTGTCACCCAATCGGAATTTCCTCCTCCATATCCTGTGCCCATGTGATAAGCCAGGGATGCCTTGTTCTTTGTTTGAAATGTAACCATTATAAGGAAGTACAAAGTAAAAACGAAAGTAGCTACAGTAACCTTGCAAAGAGTGAGTCACAGGCTATGTTTACGACGTGAAAACAAGGTCTGTTCAAAGGTCTGTTCTATGTGAAACTCAGTTTGTGTGTTTGTTTGTGTGTGTGTGTGTGTGTGTGTGTGTGCGTGTGTGTCTGTGTGTGTGTGTGTCTGCAGGCGTGTTTGTTTGTGTGTATGTGTGTGTGCGTCTGTGTAACTGCGGGCGTGTTTGTGTGTGTGTGTGTGTGTGTGTGTGTGTGTGTGTGTGTGCGCACGTGTGCTTGTGTGTGGATGACGTAGTCTAATGTGTCACACTGTGTGTGTTCCTGTTTTGCAGCTGGGTGAGTGCTATGCCACTGATGCCAACCCCGCTGCCATGTTGTCCTGGAAGAAAAATGGCCTTCAGTTAGACACCAGTGACCCCTGTGAGTTGTTATACATCCACGGACAAAATTCATTTGATCATAAAGAGATAGTTTATGATAATGAAGTCTGTAATACATTAAAAAATCACTTTCCCCTCTCAAACTCTCTCTCACTCTTTCTCTCTCATGCTCTCTCTCTCTTCCTTCCACCCTTTCTCTCTCTCTCTCTCTCTCTCTCTCTCTCTTGCCCTCTTTCTCTCTCTCTCTCTCTCTCTCTCTCTCTCTCTCTCTCTCTCTCTCTCTCTCTCTTCCTCTCTCTCTCTCTCTCTATCTCTTGCCCTCTTTCTCTCTCTCTCTCTCTCTCTCTCTCTCTCTCTCTCTCTCTCTCTCTCGCTCTCTTTCTCTCTCTCTCTCTCTCTCCCTCTCCCTCCCTCTCTCTCTTTCTCTCTCTCTTTCTCTCTCTCTTGCCCTATTTCTCTCTCTCTCTCTCTCTCCCTCTCCCTCCCTCTCTCTTTCTCTCTCTCTCTCTCGCTCTCTCTCTCGCTCTCTCTCTCTCTCTTTCTCTTTCTCTCTCTCTCTCTTTCTCTTTCTCTCTCTCTCTCTCTCTCTCTCTCTCTCTCTCTCTCTCTGTGCTTGGTCTCTACAGCTATTACAATTACCAGTAAAGTGGTAAAGGAGCCCACCACTGGCTTGTCCACCACCTCCTCCCTCCTGCAGTACACGGCGGGCAAGGAGGACGTGGGCGCGCAGTTCACCTGCCTGGCCGTCCACGAGACCGGCAACCTGGAGACCACTCCTGAGATCTTCACCATCCACTGTGAGCAGACGCACACTAATAAAGACACATAATGACACAGTACAGTACAGTACAGTACAGTACAGTACAGTACGTCCAATGTGGGTAGATCTAGTTCCCTCAAAGTAGACACAGACACATAATCATACACTACATCTCGGAGAGAGCAGCACAAGAAAAATCCTGAAGAAAAACCCTTTTTCTTTTCTGTGTTATCGATTCACATGTTATGTAACAATGATTAGTATTGATTCCATTCGTAGGTCATTAGGATTAATTGTCCTAATTTAGGGTGCAAAATGTCATCATACATTCTGGCACAAAATGTTTCAAGTGTTTGAGCCAGATGACAGGACAGATGCTTGATGATGCACCATAACATACCTTAGGGAAGCTACACAAATGAAAAAGGACACTTTGGGAGGTACGTACGTTACGTACGTCATTGTTCCACCAAAAGGCCACTGCCCCAGCGATACTCAAGTTGTACCCTCTTGGTAGTAGTGCTGTACGTACACAGTGGTGCTTCCAGTGCCGCTCTGTGTGTAGACAGCGCCCCCTGGGGGTGTGGCGCTGGCCTCACAGCTCCAGCCTCCTCCAATGACCTCCTGCGATGTGGGAGGTGAAGGCACATATTGATTTAGCGGGAGGTGCGGGGCGCTTGGCGAGGCGTCCGGGGAGTGGATTTGACACGGAGATGGATGGCTGTTTGGCTTCTTGAGTGTTGCAGACATCTGTGCCTGCATTCAAATCTCCTCTCCCTGCGGTGAAACCGAGTGTGGAACCCCATTTCCATACACTTGGCTGGCTGGCTGGCTGGCCGTTGTGTGTGTGTGTGTGTGAGAGAGAAAGAGGGTGTGTGTGTGTGTGTGTGTGTGTGTGTGTGTGTGTGTGTGTGTGTGTGTGTGTGTGTTAATAGGGTTGGGTGTGTGAGAGGGCGAGTGTGTGTGTGTGTGTGTGTGTGTGTGTGTGTGTGTGTGTGTGTGTGTGTGTGCCTGTGCGTGTGCGTGCGCACGTGTGCGTGCGCGTGCGCGTGAACGCTTCTGTGTATGTGTGTGTGAGTGTTAATAGGGTTGGGTGTGTGTATGTGTGTCCCTGTGCGTGTGTTTGTGTGCGCGCATGTGTTTGGTAATAGCTTTGTCTGCATAATGTGAGTGAGTGAGTGTATGTGTGTGTGCTTGTGCGTGTTCAAGTGTTTGTGCCTGCCTATGTGGACGTTTCTAAGTGTGGGTGTGTGGGTGAGAGGACTTGTTCTGCATTTTGTTTGATAAAAGCTGTGATCATGGCAGTCATGCCTCACAGTGCATGCATGGACTTCAGTTGAAGTTTGCTTCAGCGCATCAGGGTGCAGATGTGATACGACTTCATCCAGCACCATTAGAGGGGGAGAGAGAGAGATGAAAAGAGAGATGAAAAGAGAGAGAGAGAGAGAGAGAGAGAGAGAGATGGAGAGAGAGAGAGAGAGAGAGAGAGAAAGAGAGAGAGAGACAGAGAGAGAGAGAGAGAGAGAGATGGAGAGATATATAAAGAGATTGAGGGACGGCCAGAGACCAGGAGGTGGAAAAACAAGAGAGAGAGAGAGAGAGAGAGAGAGAGAGAGAGAGAGAGAGAGAGAGAGAGAGAGAGAGAGAGAGAGAGAGAGAGAGAGAGAGAGAGAGAGAGAGAGAGAGAGAGAGAGAGATACATAAAAAGATTGAGGGACGGCCAGGACAGAGATCAGGAGGTCGAAGAACGATAGAGAGAGAGAGAGAGAGAGAGA
Organism: Engraulis encrasicolus; assembly: GCF_034702125.1. NCBI lineage: Eukaryota > Metazoa > Chordata > Actinopteri > Clupeiformes > Engraulidae > Engraulis > Engraulis encrasicolus. Next base: position 14,909,193 of record NC_085863.1, on the reverse strand, counting down.
GAGAGATGGAGAGATACATAGAGAACGATGGAGCGACGGCCAGAGACAGAGAACAGGAGGTGGAAGAACGAGAGAAGGGGGGGTGGGAGGAAGTTGCGAGAAAGAGGAA
>NC_085863.1:14899084-14904084 GCF_034702125.1 Engraulis encrasicolus | reverse complement strand
CTCTCTCTCTCTCTCTCTCTCTCTCTCTCTCTCTCTCTCTTGTGGCGATGGTGACCACTTAAGAGTTACCAATGGTGACCTAAGGCCAGACATTATTCTGCTCGTTAAAATACTTTCACACTCATTTTAACTCTTGTTTTTCAAAAGCTAAAGCCACAAGCAATTAAATTTGTTCCATTTTTTGGTATTAGGGAAGAGAAAGCATGTTAAGTATTCCTGAGGCTAGGCTTGTAGTCAGGGCCGGATTAGGATGGCCTGGGGCCCCTAGGCTACAGGTTGCTGTGGGGCCAATCAGAAGGCAAATTTTGCGCCAAATCTACATAGACAGTGTCATAATTACGAGCTATACAGAGCTCTACCAACTATACTGAACACATTCCATTAACATTTCCAATATTGCATGTTGTCACAATTCTGCACCTTTTCACTTTTGGACAATTTGGGGCCCCCTGGCAGGCTGGGGTCCCTAGGCTGCAGCCATATCTAGCCTATGCATTAATCCGGGCCTGCTTGTAGTACTAAGGAGGAGGATGAGAAAATAACACAAAAAACAGGCCTAGAGCTAATTAGAAGTTTTGACATCCAGTGGCCAGCAGACAGCTAATATCAATGCGGCTGCAGTGGAGTGCGCTGGCCCGTGCACCGTGCACACACGCAGATAAGCACACAAACTACGGCCACGTTTAATTACTCTTTCTCCCTGCTCTTAGGTGTGTTCGCTCTCTCCTCTTTCTCTCTCTCTCTCTCTCTCTCTCTCTCTCTCTCTCTCTCTCTCTCTCTCTCTCTCTCTCTCTCTCTGTCTCCTCTCTCTCTCTCTCACACTCTCTCTTTCTCTCTGTCTCTGTCTGTCTCTCTCCTCTCTCTCTCTCTCTCTCTCTCTCTCTCTCTCTCTCTCTCTCTCTCTCTCTCTCTCTCTCTCTCTCTCTCTCTCTCTCTCTCCTCTCTCAGCCAGCTCTGTTCAAAGGCTGTGACAAAGCCGTTTTAAACGGGGTGCTGAGCTTATTGGTGGCCCCCAGTGGAAATTTGAATGTGATTCACGCTCGTCCCCAGTGGACAGATTCGACTCGCTGATGTCTAAATCTTGCCGCAAGAGGTGGTGGGCAGAACAAAACAGAAGAAAAGAGTTTTTAGGAGGTGGGAGGAAGGAGAGGAAGGAGGAGGAAGGTCTCTGGTGGGAAGTAACCTCCCTGAAACAGAAAGTCATAGAGAGAGAGAGCAAGAGAGAGAGAGAGAGAGAGAGAGAGAGAGAGAGAGAGAGAGAGAGAGAGAGAGAGAGAGAGAGAGAGAGAGAGAAAGAGGGAGTTCTATTATTCCTATGGGAGCTGTAGTTAAAAAGCAGGGCACAGATGAGTGAGTGTTAGTGTGGGTGGGTGGGTTGTGTGTGTGTGTGTGTGTGTGTGTGTGTGTGGGTGTGTGTGTGTGTGTGTGTGTGTGTGTGTGTGTGTGTGTGTGTGTGTGTGTGTGTGTGTGTGTGTGTGTGTGTGTGTGTGTGTGTGGGTGGGTGGGTGTGTGTGTGTGGGTCCCAGCTTTTGCCTGTAGCTGTAGCAGCTAGCTAGCTGAAAGCAGCCTTCCCTTCCCAGCGTAGCGTGCCACATCACCACAGCCTTTTTTCTCTGTCTCTCTCTCTCTGCAGTCCTGGACCTCAGCCTGAGTCCCTCGGGGACGGTGCTGAAGAATGTCGGGGACACCTTGGTGGTGGACGTGCAGAAGAACGCCTCCGGGGTCCCCCAGGTGTCCTGGACCAAGGTAAGGAGAACGAGACACGAGTGGAAGGAAATGACAATCATCATACATGTTACATAACAGTGTCATAATGTGCCATTAACATTATTTCTATGACAAACATTTCATAACTTTGACATTAAGCCCTAAAAATGTCAGTTTCATGACCATAAAATGTTTATGACATTGACATTATGTTTGACTGTGTCATGACACTATTTTCACACTATTATTACACTGTTGTTATGTCATATGTATGACTTCGGCATCAAATAAAGTGTCACCCAAGAAACAAGTGAAAGGAAGTGAGAATGTTTTCCATTACACGCAGCAGGCTCAACTGTGTGTAAATCAGCCAAAATCACAACTGGGGTTCCCAAACTCTTGCATGACAAGGCCCCCTATATTCAGGTAGATTCCAGCCAAGATTACATGAGTCGTGCCACATTATTTTTCCTGTAATACAGTTCTTTGTTTAGATTATTTTTGGTATGCGTTAGTTATGGAAATTTAAAATTGTTCAATTTGTTTTGCTGTTCTTTTGCTGCCCACCTGCTATGGCCCCCCTGGCAACATCTCACAGCCCACCAGGGGGTGGTCCCACTTTGAAAACCACTGCAATAGAGGACAAAAATCAAGCAATTACAATCAGTTAATCAATAAAGATGCTGTAGCGTAGATGATCATGCTGTGTAGGCTGCGTCACAAAACATTCTGATGGAGTTAATGGCTCTAGTCTCTACTTCAACATTTATTTCCTGTTTCACTGCTACTTTTACTGCTCCCTCTACACCCCCGACGCCTTTTCCCTCATAATTGAACACTTGTCACTTTGACATGACTGCACCTTTGTGGCTTTGCCTCGAGTTTTGTTATGAAGGAAATTTTATGCAGCGATGATAATAATGGAAAAAAAAACTATTGAATCTTCAGTCTTCAGTCTTAATAGACTGTAATTGCCTAAAGTTGGAAACAAATGTATAATTTATCTCTCCCCCAGAACAATGGGAAGCTGGATGCACAGCCTGACTTTAAGCAGCTGACGTACGGCCACGCTGGGCTGTATGTGCTGGAGATGTCTGTGGCCGGCATCAAGCGAATCGCCTCCTTCAGCCTGGATGTCCAGGGTACGTTAATTAACTGTGTTATCTTGCCTACGGCCCAGCTATCTATGCATGCCTGTGTGCACAGCGTAGACACACACACACGCACACGCACGCACATACACACACACACACACACACACACACACACACACACACACACACACACACACACACACACACACACACACACACACACACACACACACACACACACACACACACACACACACACACACACACACACACACACACCGCCTCGGTAATTGGTGTACATATTTGCATAGCGGGTGCGGAGAATGTCTTTGAAATTTTAAGGAATTGCTATAAACTTGCATAGTGTCGTACATGCAGAGTAGAGTACACGCAGTGCACACAGATCGTGGTGCAAAGGTTCGGCTATGTTGCGACCCCTGTCTGCTTTGCTTCAACAGCCGACCTCATTAGCTGAAACATACAGGGTTATTAAAAAAACAAAAAAAACAATGTCAACATGCACTACTGCTCCACTAAGAAAATGCAATATTGAAACCCAAATCACAAATTTGCTGTAGCCTGCTGTATTGCATCCAAATTGTACAGCCTGTGTTACAACACGTGTTTTGGCTGCCACCGTGTTCAGGCACTAGAATCTCATGAATGTGGAGTGAAAATAGCAAGTGGCTGATTTCCATACTGTGTGATGGGGATGCAAGGCTTCCACATTCAGGCCCCAGGAAGTGGGCATGCTACACGACAGCCTCCTCATGCCAGCACTGCGGCAGCCAGCCGTTCACAACTTAGACAAGTCCACTTTTGTCCAACTTTTGTGGCTTTTCAAGCCTTGGTTATTATCAGATAGGACCGTGGAGGAGAGACAGCAAGTGAGTTGGGAGAGAGAGACGGGGAACGGCCGGCAAAGGACCTGGGCCGGGAATCGAAACCGGTTCAGCCACATAGTACCATAGTTGCCCTACCGTTAGCGACATGGTAGGGCCGACAAGTCCTCTTTCGTATGGCCTGTGACCCATTGGACTTGACGATGGTTGAGAACTAATGGCTTGTTCTTTTGAAACTCGATTGTCGGAAACTCTGGCTTCCGCCTCGGAAAAGTGCTAAAGAACGGGTACTCAAATCGGGCTTCCGAAACACGAACTACTCCGAGCTTGTTTAACATTAGTGTTTTCAGACGTTTGTATTGTCCCCAGCTGTTGCAATAGAACGCATTTACAACGGTTGACGGGAGAACGACCTCCGATCTTGAGACGGCCGAGTTTCAAAAGAATGAGCCATAAGAGTTCAATTAGTGTGATGTGGAGCAAGGCTTTCACATCCAGGCCCCAGGAAGAGGGCATGCTACCTGGCAACCTCCTCATGCCAACACTGTGGTTGCCAGTCGTTCACAACTTAGACTTCGTTCCTCTCTCATATGGTCACTGGCTCATTAGCCATGACGATGGTTGAGAACTAAGAGTTGAATGACTCATGACATTAGTCCACTCTTTTTGAGTGTGACCCAATATAGCCTAAACCCGAAGTTAGAATCAGCTGCAGTGGCCAATTGGTTTAAACAGATTGTATTGGACATGTTGAGGTCAGATATGTCAAGGAGAGTCTCCTCTCATAATTATGATGCAGCCCCTTAATGCACGTTGTACCTCCTGAGGCAAGCTGTAAGTCATTGAAAGGTTAATTACCATAGTACTAGGCTACTCTACGTAAGGGTTAACGTTCGGCGAGAAGGTCGCTACCGTGGAATAGCAGCACGACAGAGAGAATCTTTAGACCCCGACGCGGAGCGGAGGAAAGTTAACCCGCTTATTATATGGATATACTTAAATGATTCACACATGGCGGGGACATTTCTTTAGGCCTATTTAATGTTAAGTCTATTGTAGTTTTTAATGTCAAAAGATTGTTGCTGCGCAAAAACAAAACAGTGCCGTTGTGGAACACCGCTAGGCAACAGCTAGGTAGCCAGGACAACAGGTGTTGTCTATCACAGCAGCTGATTAGAGTCTTGTTGAAAAGTCGCTTTAGCAGTGAAAAGTCTTGTTGCCATTGACAGCGGTCTGTTATAGACCAACCCGTCCGTTATCGAAAAATAACAGACGTGCGAACGTTGGGGAGCCCCGTTGAAATGAATGGAGCATTCGACCGATGACGTCACACCATATAATAAAATGACATAACAGA
>NC_085863.1:14864084-14894084 GCF_034702125.1 Engraulis encrasicolus | reverse complement strand
AATTCAGCCTGACCTGTGTGTTATGTTTGTTTCAGCTGTCTATTGTTAAAAGTGGTTAACAGAGGGAACTTAAAAATTGCTTTATGAATGGGTGATATTTTATTTTCTACAATTTCTACAACTTAACAATGTTGAAATGTATTTTATAATGTGGTTATGTTATGTTGTGTTTAACTAACATTCACTGTAGATCCAAGCAGCAGAATTTCTTATGGTTTTTAAGTGTGTGTGTTTACAGTATGTGCGTGTCTGTTTGTTTGCGCGCTCTTGCGTGCGTGCGTGCGTGCATGCATGCGTGTGTGTGTGTGTGTGAGTTCCAGTTCAAACACTCCCTACTGGAGTTTAGGGAGTTCAGTCTTGTGCTGAGTTGTCAAGTAGGCCAACATCATGAAAAGCCTTTCTTCTCTCAAACCTCCGTTTTCCCCTCTCCTTCTGTCTGTCATCTGTCAGCTATCGGCAACCTAGTCTTACTTGATGAAGTATTTATGTCCTTCTGCATTGAAAGTCCGAGTGCCACAGGGTTTTCACAAGTGGAGACTATGGCTGGCAGCCCATGCTGTGTTTGTGAAGTGTTCTCTCTGCCTATAGTTATGTCTCAATTTCAGCGTGATTCCTTTTGTTTACATTTTAGATGTCTTGCTCCAGAGTAAACAGTGTACACTTCTTTATATTGTTGTAATACATTTTTCAGCCTTAAAGACCCAGTGAAGATGACAATGAAAAATGTTTGGAAGCATGAAATATATCAGACAACTGTGTCTAGTCTACTAAGATGCAGATAACCCCTAAAGTCAGCTTCACTTCTTTTGGCAACACAAGGCTAAACACATTCGTATGGGAGGCATTTGTAATGTTTCATTACTATACTACACAGGCTTCATGTGTCCACAAAGTACAGTATGGTGTACTGTGTCCATCAAATACCACAGTATATTTCCAAAACTAAAAGCCTGAATTCTTTGCTCTAAATGGTCAAGACGATGAGTAACACTGACACACTGTTCTTTGAGATGGATGGTTAAGACATAATTAACATTGAAAAACATTTCAATTATCTACAACAAAATGATGCAAGATATTCTGCACATCGCAGCATTTTGTCTGAAATCTACAGCATCTTTATCCCTGTAAATGCTATGAAGTCTTCACTTGGTCTTTAAGTAGTACTGTATACTGTAGCACTTCTTTCTTGTAGCTGCATGTTCAGCCTATTGGGTCAATTGTCCAACCAGTGCTTCCTTCCTTCCCCTCTGTGTGTATGTGTGTGTGTGTGTGTGTGTGTGTGTGTGTGTGTGTGTGCGTGTGTGTGTGCGTGTGTGTGTGTGTGTGTGTGTTGTAGAGCGCTCCAGTGGTAACGACCAGGCCAAACTCATAGTGGGCATCGTAGTGGGCCTCATTCTGGCGGCGGCCATCGTTGGACTCATCTACTGGCTCTACATGAAGAACTCCAGGTCAGACTGTTGTACTGATTGATACTTTTTATCTGTTTGTCATCATGTAAAAAAAGCCTTCCTTCTAGTTCAGATTAGGGCGGCAGATGACAAATGTATTTAAAACTTAGGTTACTCCGTCTTCATCAGAGGGAGGGAAGCTATACCGTCAAAACATGTCAGGTAAAAGACTTTTATATGTCTGAAGTATAAGAGAGACATGTCATAGACATTATGAATGTTATACATCTCTTAGACAATGTATTTAATTTAGCAATGGTCAGTCCACGGATCACCATCTTGCATATCAGGAAATATCAGCACAGTGCAATAATATTCAGGAAAAAAAGTTTTGTTTGTTTCAAATGTAAAGCAGAAATGTTGAATAAATAGTCATAACTGGATGTAAACTAGATGAATGAATGTAACCAACAATGAGCCATACAAATTTGAATTTTCACATCAGATCCACTTCTCCTGGCTCTTTGTTGTTCACATACGTATTTGAATGAGCATTGAGGAGAGTTAAGACGTCCCTTAGAAGATGACAGATCAAAAAGACTTCAGAAACTCTTAAAAAGAGTTCAAAACGTTTCTTCTGATAAAGACCATGACCACTGTTATCAGTTTGGTCTAGACAGCACAACTGATAAAAGTCCAAGCAAAACAATTTGCATTTTATTTTTCTTAATGCCTTCGTCTTGTGCTCTACGGTATGTATGGATTATTTTCACTCGTGTTGTGCTGATACTCATTTCCAGTTGCTTTCATCAGCATCAGACATTACACTCTTTCGTTGTAGTGTGTTTCTACAGCGCAGTGACAGATTTTCATTGAGTCTTACCAATGGGGTTAGGCCTATTGTGGAAGCCACATATTTTAACATCAACCGTAACATAGGCATTATCACAATCATAAAGATCAAAATCACATCCTGTACAATCATGTAAAAATGGGCCAAATATAATAATCTGGTAGAGCCCATTTATCATTTACGTTTTTGTCTAGCCTTGTTGTGTCTTTGCATAGCCTATTTATTAAACAAGTATGATACAGTCCGTATGTACACGTTAGAATGAGCATTTAAACAAAAACAAATCATATTACTACAGTCATAATAACAGTACATGTGCTGCACCATATTAATTGACTGTGTGTGTATCCTGTTAAAGGCAAGGCAGCTGGAAAACCAGAGAGAAGGAGATGGGCACCTCTGAGGAAGAGAAGAAACTGGAAGAGAACAACCACAAAGCCGACGTGTAGAGCTGCCACGCACACATAGGAAGGTAATGCCAAGAGCATGTGTAGAGCTGCCACGCACACATAGGAAGGTAATGGCAGACGTGTATAGTAGCTGCCACGCGCACATAGGAAGTAGGGGTGTAAATCACAGCCTTCATGACGATACGATACGGTATCAATTTCTTAAATCAGGGATTCGATTTTTTTTTCGATACTTAAGAATTCCCCACGATATGATGCGATTCGGTTCGATTCTATTTTTTTTCCAATTGCTTTTCTACTACTATTGTGTTATGGAGCTAGGGCATTGCACAGGGGCCAGCGATTCGATTCTTTTCGATTCTTAAGAATGCCCCACGATACGATGCGATACTTCCAATACATCTTGATTTTATTTACATCCCTAATAGGAAGGTAATGAAAGACGTATGTAGAGCTGCCACGCACACATAGGAAGGTAATGTCAGACGTATGTAGAGCTGCCACGCACACATAGGAAGTAGGGGTGTGCAAAATAATCGTCATATCGATGCATCGCGATACTTACTCTCACGATACAATGCATCGATTCATGACAAGGTATCGTGATACTTATTTTCTCAATATACTGCATGGATTCATGACAATTGATTATTTGATAACAATAAAATTCGTTTTGCCACGGGTTATTTTGTTCAGTAGAGAATAGGTAATATTTCTGTTGTGATGTAAGCTCTCTCCCAGATGATAGAATGCTTAAATAGAATGAACTGACTTAAGAAAGCTACACAGCAACTGACAAATAAGCTGTATTTTACACATTTACTGAAGTAAATATCGCAATGCATCACAGTAGTACATGAATCGCAATGCATCGTGATAGAATCGCATCGTGGCATGTGTATCGTGATGCGCATCGAATCGTGAACCCTTTGCCAATACCCACCCCTAATAGGAAGGTAATGCCAGACGTATGTAGAGCTGCCACGCACACATAGGAAGGTAATGCCAGACGTGTAGCTGCCACGCACACATAGGAAGGTAATGGCAGACGTATGTAGAGCTGCCACGCACACATAGGAAGGTAATGTCAGACGTATGTAGAGCTGCCACGCACACATAGGAAGGTAATGGCAGACGTGTATAGTAGCTGCCACGCGCACATAGGAAGGTAATGCCAGACGTATGTAGAGCTGCCACGCACACATAGGAAGGTAATGCCAGACGTGTAGCTGCCACGCACACATAGGAAGGTAATGCCAGACGTGTGTAGAGCTGCCACGCACACATAGGAAGGTAATGTAGCTCTGTAGTGTTTATTTTAGAAGGTGGGCTTTGCTTTTCTGTTTTTCAAAGTCTTCTACAATACTAACAATATGGCTATACATACACTTATTTAGTCCTGCTCTGGTTGCACCTGATTGTTAATTTAGAAGCGGAGTGCGTATCTCCTTTGTTTTATTATGGCTATACACTTTGACCTTACACCCCAGCCCCCCCACCCCCATTGGAACTGTAATTGCATTGAAAATAACTTCCTGTTTTTGTATTTCCCTGCAGGGATGGAGCAGTAGCAGGGCCTTGTCACACTGAAAATTGTCATAACGTCGCCATCTTGGAACGATGTCTGAAACGCCATCCCATCCCATCTCACCCACCCACCCCCCTCCCTCACCTCATCAGTCTAAGCATACGCAGCACGCCTCTCAGAAAACAAACGCTCCTTGTGCAGATGGACTCCACATTACAGCAACCATTCATCTATTCATCCAGACAGACAAATGCTAGATTGAACTTTAATTGAGCTTTGATTTGCGCCTCCTCACCTGCACTGAAGACTTGCTCCGTCTGGTTTCTCCCGTGCTCCTGGTGAGGGATCTCTCGTCATCATCATTATCATCATCACCACAATCATCATATAACCATCAGCCACAAGTAAGACTTGGATCAGCATCACCGATGTCCGGCTGGAGGATTCTGCACTTGCTTTCCTTCAGTAGAAAGTATTACGTTCCTGATACACGTTTGTTTTTATGTTTATCTTTTTAATTAACAGGCCTTTGTAAATAGCTGCAGCTCGCTCATGAAGTGTACTGGGGCCTATACTCAGAAGCTGGTTCAGGGGTAAACCAGGTTAAGTTAAGAGGTAAATCATCTAATAGAAGAGCCTGGAGGCCTCACTTTCTTAAGGCAAATAAGGACTCTATGCTCTTCTATTAGATGATTTAGCTCTTAACTTAACCTGGTTTACTCCTGAGCCAGCTTCTTAGTATAGGCCCCTGTACGTCACCGTGCTTGAGATTAGGAATGTTGCATCATCTGGGACTCTCCAAACCTGTTGGGGGTTGATGGAGGCCCTTATTTTGAAGAGGCAGGGGACAGAAGTAAAGAAATGGAAAGTGAAAGTCCTGCCATGTATTTATTGTACCTGGCTGTGCTACGGACAAAGCCAGTTCACTTATTGGCCACGTTCGCGACGGTGCATTTCTGCGCAGTCTGCACAGCGCGCATGCGCAATGCGAAATTACGATGCATTCTGGTTAGAAAAATGCATTGAAATGGTGGAGTGCGCATGTGCGTTGCGCAGACTTGTGCAGCAGTGCATCGTCACGAACGCGGCCCATTAGCTCATCTACCTAAGGATCAGCTGGTTACGGGGAAATTGGCTGGAGTAAATATGTGGCAGGACTTTTACTGTATGAATCCGGGATGTCCACTTCAGCTAATCTGTAAAGGTGGACAGGCCCACGAGACCTGAAGTCTTCACTGCTGTTACACTTACGTAGTTTCATTGTTACATTTCAAGATTTTTTGTTTTTTGTTTTGTTTTCTGGTTTTGGTCACACTTTATTTGGATAGTCCGTTAAATACTAGTTTTGTAGACTATCTAAAGATCCTCAGATTATTTTAGGAAATCATCTGTTGAAACCCTTGTGTTGGGTGAAGGGTATTGTTATAGCGGTCAAGTTTCATGGACATGAAACAGAATTTTAATAAGAATCCCTCTACAGTATGAAGCTTCCGTCAGTGGACTATCCAAACAAAGTACACAGCAATTCACAGCAGTACCCTCTCTCTTACTGTATGCCACTGAGACAGATAAAAATTAATCTGAAAAACTGGGCAGAAAATAAACATTCAGGCATTCTGTTTCACTTTTGCATAGGTACTGCTTTAACAAACTCCCTTTATTCTACTGCAAATGCCCAATCACACCCAGAACTATTACCACTACAATGTTAATTATTATTATTATGATGTGTTTATATGAATCCTTCCAACATTTATATGAGGCGGTGGTGTTTACACCTCAACTGTAACAACAACGATGGGGCTTCATCAATAGAATATCACTGGCAGACTGTTTTTTAAAAGATGAAAACACAATCCATTAGTCAAACTGTGAGAATTCACACACAAAAAAACATTTTTTGTTGTTGTTAGTGCTGTTTACTTTCACAGTCTTTTCATTAAAGTTGTATTGTTCAGGGTGGATATTCTCAGTAATCCTTGTTGTTATAGCTGTTGGTATGAACAGAACCAGTTTAAGATGGCCGCCTACCCTATTCATGCCTTAAGCTAGAACTACTTTTCTTGTGTCGTGTTCTAGGGATCTGTTCTAGAGTGTACGTGTCCGTAGATGATGCTTTGTATGTATTTAAAAAGAGAAATTTCTGAACACTTAATGTGAAACCTATTGAATGTGCAAGACCCCCCATATTTGCCCCATGTATGCTGTAGGGGAGAATATACACAGCCTTTATTCATGACAACAGTGTTTCCTTTGTCTCATCGCACAACTCTCAATGCTTAGTAATCAGAGTTGTTCAAGTTATCCCTCACCCCCGTCATGTTTCTGCAGTGGCTTTGTGTGTGCCATACAGGTACTATACACTGTAAAATATGCTGTTTGAACCACCTTTCAAAACACTAAGGCAAGCATCTGCATGGATGAATGTTTGAAATGTTGGTGCAATTTAACGGTGCCATGTGAATGTGTACGTATGGCCTTGTTAGATTGAATCAACAAAGAATGATCCATGCAGCATGTTAACTTGATTGTTTTAAAGTTGGTTATATGCTTCAATTTTTACAGTGTAAGTAAGAGGAATCATTGCAAGGACCTTATTGTTTTTTTTTCCAGAACTTTGTAAATACGTTATTTTGTTGGTCCATTTTTTTTTGTGCTATTTATACAGTGTGTGATACAGAGATAGAGTTACTAAAGCATCATGTTTGCATAAACACTAGCTACGTTTAGATGGAACTTGTTTAATATGATTGGAATAGAAATGGTCATACAAACGCCTCAATCTGTGCATTGTTTCAGGTAGTGGTGTAGTCCGTTACAACAACACACACGTATGCATACGTACACCCATTTTGATTGTTTCAGAAAAAGCACTATGTGTTGTACAGTTTTTGCGTCTGTCATGCAAATGCTAAGTTTGGATCATACAGCACTGTGCTGTACATGGGGATTAGATCTATTCCAATCAGGAAAACAACACTGTCCGTGTAAAGGTAGCTAGTGAATCAAAGTTAACATCAGTAACATATCAAAACAGTGGCTGAATGTAACTACTACTGGACTGAAGACACTACTACGTTATAGCCAGCGTGCTGATGATTGAAATATTGCTACATTAGGTTCCTGTTTTGTTTGTATGTATGAAGCCCTTGTGGAATAATTGTTTTTGTTGGGGTACTTTGGTTTAGGATTCATTTTACTTCAAGCCCATCAGGTCAGCAGTGAAACCAAAGAGGGTGAAGAGAGGAAGGCCATACAAGTGTTGTAAATACAACTTTTGTTTTTGTACTTTTGTTGAGAATAAAGTGTACATTTTGAAAGAAAATCACACCCCCATTCATGATAAGTTTGTTTCAGCGGCTGCTTTGTTACCTTCCATGAGACCCGTGGAGAAATTGCATTTGATGTTCTCTAAAAAGAACGGAAACACAAATACCCAAACAATGTTAATACTGGCTTTTATAAAACATTTTCACAGAAACAAATTACTGGTTACTTTAAACAATGGAAATAATCTCAAGAGAATCCTTAAACAAAGTATAAATTAATTGCACACATCACTATGTTTACATGTTTCACAAGGCATTTTTTGAAGAACAAACGTTCTGTATAAGAATGAAAATAGAGAAAAATAACCCCCTGCACTCTGAACAAGGCCACTTTTACTTTTTTTTTAAATGTAGGCCAAAGTGTTACCACGCAGTTCTAGACTTTCAAGTTTAAGATTAAAAGAGAAAGACCAGTGCAAAATAAAGCTTCAAGTTAAGATTACAAAAAATAAAATAAACAAAAATAAAAACAAAACCTGATCAGAGGAGAAGTAGAAGAGCGGGTAAAAGGATCAAAGCAGTCAAATGGTTGTTTGGACTATTCAAAGGCCTCACAACAGATGGTGCAATGGGAATCATCTGATGCGCTGCTCTACATCTGACGGGGCACTTTAAAGACACTACTAACAGGGCGTTGAAAACATTTTGCTGTTGGTGCCCCAAATGTTCTGCAGGGATGAAGAGTTCTCAGTTTGGTTCGTTTTTGTTGGTTTAAAACCTACATCAGATTCAGTTTGACCACTTGAGTCTATCAAGAGGTTGTCCCAGTCCACTTGACTGTGTGCACCAACTATGACCAAATGCATTAGGGGTAGATCGGTCAACTAATGATGGCACGTCAATCAGACAAAATCATTGTTTGGTTGGCAGACAATTTCAGTGCCTGGAGTGGATAAAAAATATAAAACTAAGTTCCGTCTCCTATAGTTTCCTCTTACAGAAACTACAACTAGGTTCTCAGCCATGCTACTGCACAGGACTGTTACTGGTACTTGTATGTAAAACCTTGATGGTGTTCATGGCAAAATGCAGGAGATAATAAAATAGTAAACACAAACATGTCCCCCAGACCAGATGATAACAGGGGTAGAAGCAAATTCTCTTGAGGTGTGCAGCCACCGTTCTGTCCAGTCCATCCGGTCTGGGCCCTCTCCCAAATGTATGTGTCCACTCCTTGCTAGCCCTTTGGTGGCAGGCCCATTTCAGAGTTATCAAACCCAGATTCAGAAAGTAAAAGCCCTGCCGCAAAGCCATTAATCCCGTCAGCTTTGAATGGGCTGATTGTAACAAGCACTCAAGGCCAGTAGATCAACTAGTCCATTGCTACGTTTACATTTAATTTGGAATTAACTGAATTTAATTCTGAATAAAGCTTAATTCTGCTTTGAAAACGTCATGTAAAGTTTAAATGAAAGATAAAATAAACTCGACTGAACTATTTCATTCTGAATTATTAATTCCAAATTAAAAATGTAGCCATTGGAGTCACATGGTGTTACAAGAAAGAAATGCGACAGAGTTTTGACACAAAGATTTTCTTAGTACAGTAAGATCATTCAAACTCCACCCATCCAATGCAAAGGAGTGTGCTCAAGTTTGGTCTTTTAGGGGGGTTTTGCCCCCTCCTTCTTCTCTTTCTGTGGCATTTGGTGACAGCTTGTGCAAACTGTATAAGACGTGCACTACCGCCATCTACAGTGCCAAGGGAACTCCATTTATTCTCAACTGAAAGGTCTCCTAACCACAGGTCTCCTAAAGGGGCGTTCACATGACATCACATGGATCCAGGAAATGCATGTGGGGCTTGAATCATCTTACTCTACTCTACCCTCTTTGTTTGACATTCTTGAGACATCTCCAACACCTCTGCTCACTGGACTGCACACTGCAAGGAAGACTCTACGGACCCCCAAGATACCTGCAATGCCGAATGCATTGGAAAGAAGATCAGAAATCTGCGCTTGAGCATCAGTGCGTGAAATAAGTCATAGAAATAGTAACAAAGAGACTGCTGACAGTTGGGTTGAAAAAAAAAGAAATTGAAAACAAAAGAAAAAAAAGAAAGAGAGAAGGTTCTGGCAGGTGCAGACCCTACAAAAATGTCCAACTGAAATGAGAAAGAAAGACTGAACTTAGTCCACTTGGTGACAGACTGCAGAATGCACATTACATTCTAGGCTGGACACGTCATACCGTAGGAGGCTTTTTTTCTTTCCGTTCTGTTTTTTTTTTCTTGTTTCCATCTCATTATGTCTGAGACAGAGGGTGCGTTCCAATTTGCGACCTAGCGTCCTCCACTTGTGCTTGTGGCCTCATACCAGGAAGTAATACATCATGATGACATCACTGACAACAGCATTATGTCAGTATCTCGCAAAAGCTCAATTGTAAAGTCATTTTCTCATTTGCAAACTGGATGGTGAATGAAGAATAGTCCCCCAAAAGTTGTTGTGGCTAGGCTGACAGCTGGAGCGGGAAAGGATCTGCACACTGCTTGCAAAAGACTGACAGCTGGGAAACTTAATTGTTTTCTCCACGGAGGAGGGGCCAGGAGGCGGGGCGAGGCCACAAGCACAAGTGGAGGACGCAAGGTCGCATATTGGAATGCACACAGATTCAGTAGTTGAAGGCCACATGCGACAGGGATCCATTTATGCTTTGTACGTAGACTTTTGTAGGGTGTTACGTTAGTCTGGTCAAAACAGTACAATACTGATTTAAAACAAAAAACAAGCTAGAGACTGCGAGACACAAAAAGAAATAAAGAATAACATTTATATTAAAAAACAGTACAAAAATAACAGTTATACTTGTAGCCCACAGAACAGGGTCCTGCTGCAGTTGGGTCTGAGCGCTTGGGAGAAGAGCAGAGGAGGGGAGGGGTGGGGTGGGGTGCGTTTGGGGGTTATGTGGGGTACGGCTGGGGGATGCAAGGGGGAGGGACTGGCGATGGCAGCAGCAGCAGCAGTCGTAGGAGCGCTGAGGGTCCACAAACACACACACTCACTCACTCTCACACACACACACGCACACACACATCAGTTAGCCCAACACACACACACACACACACACACACACACACACACACACACACACCAGTAGCCCAACACACACACACACACACACACACACACACACACACACACACACACACACACACACACACACACCTGTTCACTGTAAACAACAAGCTTTTGACTTTTTTTGTTTGTTTCGTTTGTTTTCTTTTTTCACAGGAGTCATGTTGACTGGTTCTGTAAATGCTTCTCTGCTCTGTTAATCCCATTTTTTGCTATGGCTAAAAAAAACAACAACATAGCTGCAAGAAGCTCCCTCAGTCAGACAGAGGTCATGTTCTCCAACCACCCCACCCAACCCCTATCCCATATCACATGACTCCACCCTTTCTGATGCCCCCTCCAGCTCCCTCACGCCATTGGGTTATTGGGCCCATGAAACCCAGGTGAAGGGGCGTGGCTGGCACAGGTGAAAAGCATTTCCATCCACCACCACCACCATCATCCACGTGGCTCAGCCTGAGCCCACAAGGCTGTGGTCCCCAGAGAGAGAGAGACTCATACACTTTCTCCCATTTGGTCCATTGGACAGGTGAGTGTGACGTCCCTCCTCCTTCCCCAATTGGTCCATTGGACAGGTGAGTGTGACGTCCCTCCTCCTTCCCCAATTGGTCCATTGGACAGGTGAGTGTGACGTCCCTCCTCCTTCCCCAATTGGTCCATTGGACAGGTGAGTGTGACGTCCCTCCTCCTTCCCCAATTGGTCCATTGGAAAGGTGTGTGTGTGTGTGTGAGGGGAGGGGAGGGGCTACAGGTTGAGTCTGGGCGCCACCAGGGCAAACTCCCTCAGAATGTTCCGGGCCACGTCCACTTTGTTCTGGGCGATCATGAGCGCCCGCTTCACGTCCTCGAAGGAGTAGCCCTCGCCCATCAGCTTGGCGATCTTGCCGTCCACGTTCTCCCGATGCGATGACGACGTGGATGAGGAGGAGGAGGAGGAGGGCTCGTGCGAGTGGATCTTGCGGTGGTGGAGGTCCGGGGGCGTTTTCCGAGGGAGGGGCTTGGGGGGCCGGGCGGGCGCCTGTAAGCAGCAGTCTCCAGCTACTGCGAGTAAGAGAGCAAACAATAAAATCATAAATACATAAAATAATAAATAATGATAATAAAATAAACATACAGAAACAGACAAATTAGCCAGGCTGAGATTACAGTGAAGAAACAGTGACAGATGGTCTGTACACAATGTATTTTGCGGTGTTAATTTAACACTGAGTGAGACCGTCTTCAGAGAGAGTAGACCTTTCCATCTAATCTTGATAGAACTATGAGAAAGTGCTGTGTATGATTAATATATAGCCAGGGCTGATAGTATTCAGGCTCCATGCCTGATTTAAGGCTTGACAGAGTTTGCAAAAATAAAAACATTGATAATAATTAGCCATTAGGTTATTCTTATCTCAGAAAGAGTTACAGGTTCAGGGGTTTCTTCTACTATCAGGCTTGAATAATGGCTATACACAGGCTATTAAATGTTTGAATAATGTGTCAAAATAGGCCTACGTTACGTCACTATACAGTAGGCTATCTTGTCGTCGTCCTTAGAGCAGGGGAAAAAGTTCAGGCTCAGGATTTTTTTTCACTATCACCCCTGTGAGTTGCATTTTACTCCTGACCAATGGCAGTAAATAGAAATGAATCAATACTTCCAACAGTATATAATGCTCTATGGAAGGAGCCAGATGGTCAAAAGTACACTATGTTCAATAAATGTGTACTTGGGGTGTCAGTTGCTTTTTGCTCTCTACACAGTGTTCTACTGTATCCATAGAGGGAGCCAGATGCTCGGTGAAACACAGTAAAACAGTAATAAAGAAACAGAGAAATTAGCCAGGCTGAGAATACAGTGAAGACACAGAGACAGATGGTCAACTGTATAGGGTACATTTTATATGAATTCAACACTGAGACAGTCTACACAGAGTAGAGTGTATAGAACTCTACAGTGTTTAAAGTGGAGTTGATAGAACTCTACATGCGATGTGTATGTTCAATATATAGCTCATGAGTTGCATGTTGCTCCCAACAGCATATAATGCTCTATGGAATGAGACATATGGTCAAATGAACAGTATGTTCAATATATACGTATGTGCGTACAGTATGTAGGGTGTGAGTAGCATTTTACTCTCTACATATCGCTCTATGTATAGAGACAGATGGTGGTCAAATGTACTGTATGTGCATTGTGCAGGCCAGGTAATCCACTCACTCAGTCATATGTCTATATGGCTGTTACAAAGCTGCCATTAATATTTCATTGTGTGGGTGGAGGGAGGGAGGGAGGGAGCCATTAAGATCTCTGAGTATTCTGAGTGCTTGCTGGGCACTAAGTGCCACAGGAGCTGCAGAGGGCGAGTTAGAGGCAGTTGGGTGATGTGATGTGGGGGGTGATGGGGGGGGGGGGGTACCTGAGGTGGGGGGCAGCGTGTCGTACTCTGGAGAGCACCGCGCCAGACACTTCATGTTGTCGTCTGGCTGTCGCCGTGGAGGCAGTGGGGCGGAGCCACTCAGCACACCAATGAAGGAGTCTGGTGATGGAGAGGAGGCGGGGTCAGGACAAGAAGTATCATGGGGCAAAAATACACTTTTTTTTTTTTACACATCTTCACTCTTCAGACAACGTAATACACCATACATGCATTGATCTTTAAACGTGGCAGCTAGCCATACTTAGATATCCCCTGTTAGGATTAAAAAAGTTAATCTATACTGTCCATCCATTAGCCTGTCCTTCTGTCTGTCTATCTGTCTTCACTACCCACATTGTTCTATTCTATTCTGTTCTGTTCCATTCTATTCTATTCTATTTTATTCTGCTCCATTCTGTTCTATTCTATTCTATTCTATTCTATTCTATTCTATTCTATTCTATTCTATTCTATTCTATTCTATTCTATTCTGTTCTGTTCTGTCTATTTCTATAAACCACACAACATGGCCACACCATACACACACAGACAGAAGTAAAAAACAAAACAATACATTGACAAAAAGCACAATAGCAGAGGGCAGCAGAGGCACTGCCCCACCATATCCTCCACTAAGCAGCAGTGTGCTGGCCATGTCTCTGGGGAGCAGAGTGGCTGGCGGAGCAGGAAGCCAAGTGAAGGGGGCATTCCCAGAATGGGGGTAATGGGAAAACTGGGAATGATGGGAATACTGGTTTGGGGTGGCTCACCGGGGTTGAGCAGGAAGTGGTCGTGTCCAGAGACGGGGCGCGGAGCGCGGGATGAGGAGGGAGAGGAGGAGGAGGAGGAGCAGGAGGAGGAGGTGGGCAGCTCGGGGAAACTGTGGCGCACCGGGGGAGGAGGGGGAGGCGCGGAGGGAGGGGCCGAGTTGAAGGGGTCATCTGCTGGGGAGGCTGTAGAGGAGAGGAGAGGAGAGCAGAGGTATATAGGAGAGGAGACGAGAGGAGGGGAGAGGAGAGGAGAGGTAAAGGAGAACAGAGGAAAAGAAAGGAGAGGAGAGCAGAGAAGTAGAGAAGAGGAGAGGACAGGAGAGCAGAAGAGTAAAGAGGAGAGGAGAGGAGAGGAGAGGAGAGGAGAGGAGAGGAGAGGAGAGGAGAGGAGAGGAGAGGAAAAAAGTATTTCTATTAATGTTAATAATGGTCTGTCAGGACTGCCCGATAGTCTGGCCATTCCTAATAGTACATTAGCCTGAGGCTAACTGTGGCGCCATGCATCAAGCGGTAACATTTATGTTGGCAATTCTGTAGTACACAGCCCATAATGGATACAATAAATTACCGCAATTTACAATTATAACTTGGGGAAGAGTGACTGCACCTGGTTGCCACAGCCAAAGCCACAGTAACCAAATACACAACAATGCAGAGCCCTGCCTAGACCTGCAATCCCAGTGAAGGATGCTTACTGTAATACGGGATTGACATGCACTACCGCTGTTCTCCACTAGATGGAGCAATAACACTGCATGCAAGCCAGATGAACCAAGACGAGGCACAAAGTAAATGTGACACCTTAATGCGATTTTACATTAGCAAGATGTGTTTAATTGAGGAAAAAAAGTTATTTGAACACAAAGTTTCAGAGTTATTAGTCAGTGCTGAAGATGAAGGTGAATGTGTGAGGGGAAATAATGAGCAATTATTTCCAGTTTACAGTGTTACAGTGTATGCTAGAGTTCTCAACGGGCCTGAAAATGTCAACCCGACCCTACCCGGCCCGTGGCTTTTAAAGCCCGAGCCCGATGTTACCCGACACATCACTAGAATTATCTAACCGAGCCCGGCCCGAGGCCCGAAGTCGGGGGTCGAGTTTCCCCACGTTATCCTATGGAGAATGACGGGTTGTGGTGGGTCTTAAAGGGCACTTATGTGCAGTAAATTGCATAACCCACTTAAAAACCTAGTGAAAAGATATTTTCCACAATAGAAACATGAAATGGGGAAACGTTCTTGCTATTTAAGCAGAATCATCCACAGCGCGATTTCAATAGCCTCTTCAGGGCAACAACAATCTATCCACCTTTTGTTTTGACTTCTAAATGTAGGCTTACTACATTTCCACCCCGTGTATCTGATTAAATGTAGGCTACGTGAAGTTGCCCCTCCCTCCTTGTTTGTTCATATGCGTGGATGAGATGGAAAGCCTGGCTGTGCCAAACATTGTTTAAAAGTTTCATAAAATTTTGGTCGGCACACAAGGTTTTGGACATACTAATTTCTAGTGGCACCTGGGCTACGGTTGGTGCATTGATCAGCCATGTAGCAAAAAAGACAGATAGCCTAGGTGAGAGGATGAGATCTTCCTCGGCTGGCAAGCGCTCCGCATGTGTGTGCGCGTGTTTCCTGCCCTCCCAAGACCCGACAGTTGGTTACAAGTCAATTTGAGCACGAAAACAGCAAAGACAAGGTGATATTTCATTCAAACAGGGCCTACACGCTCCAAATAAAACATTTGCTGAGGGGATTTTCAACCAGACCGCAGCGCGAGCAGACAGTCAGTGTGAAAAGCCAAGTCTACCGGCACCTTCGCTGCCGCTCGCTTACCATCGGTGCACGAGCCATTTAAATAGTGAATGGGCATATCGCAACAGCACATGCGGATTAGCCAAATTATATGCAACAAAGTCGCCAACAAAGCGTGGATTTAACGTTTAATACGCATATGCCAACGTTGTGTGAATACGGGGAAAGGATAACCTAATTGGAAAGCCACTGTCCTTTCTAGTATAGCCTATGTCGAAGACCGCTTCGGTTTCGTTTCACCTCATGGGGAAAACATAATTTCCATGCACTGCATTTGCTGAGACTACTAAGCAATAAAGTTAGCGATCAAACTAAAAATATTGGTTGTTGTCATTCACTATGGCTGTTGTTTAAAATAGTCATTGGATTGCCAACTGGCCCCTGTATTAAGAAACAAAAGTAGGCTATGGTTCCATGAGCTGACATGGGACTCAATATCGTTAAAATTGCATCTAAGAACTTTTTTCCCGTTTTTATTAGTTTGCGTAATTGTAGCCAATGTAGTTTTTCTGTGCGTTCCGGGACCTCTTTCCAACTCATCATCGCTGTGATGGGATGTTTGTTTTGCGTTCTGGTACCTTGTGATTTACAAATTAAGCACTGCGGGCAAGGTTGCATGCAGCAGCCTGCCAGACCTTCGTTACGCAGGCCTACATATATTTAGATAGATAGGTAGCTTTACTGACCCATCAAGGGGAAATTCGCCATGATTCACGGTAAACAGCAGAACTGATTTTTTTTTTCACTGGGCGGAAAAGATTGAGCCCGCGGACCGAACCGACCCGAGCCATATGCTTATATTTTCGACCCGAACCCGGCCCGAACCCAAAGGGCCCGTCGGGTTTGTCGGGCTGACCCGACCCGTTGAGAACTCTAGTGTATGCTACCGTACATTCATTCCACCATCACTGATTCTCTCTCTCTCTCTCTCTCTCTCTCTCTCTCACACACACACACACACACACACACACACACACACACACACACACACACACACACACACACACACACACACACACACACACACACACACACACACACACACACACACACACACACACACACACACACACACACACACCAATACTCAGTCAGTCAGTGTTTGTGTGTGTGTGTACCTTGGCTGGGGGGTAAGAGGATGTCGTAGTCTGAAGGGGTCCTGTTGTTAAGGCCGCAGAGTGGGGCTGTGGGCAGCCCTGACAGCAAGGAGCTGGGCTCAAACTGAATACCTGCGGGAGGGACACAAGACCAGCCGTTCAAACCAACTCCTGCTGCTGCACTCTCAGAAATAAAGGTACAGAACTCGTCGCTGTGGCAGTGCCCAGAGGGGGAGTACCATTGTGTTGCTTGATTGGTACCCCAAAAAAAGAGGTGTGTTCAGTTTCTTGCAATGTCGACCAATGTGCATCTGTCACGCAATGGTACTCCCCTTGAGGGTACTGCCACAGCGACGTGTTCTGTACCTTTATTTCTGGGAGTGTATAGACAGTCAGTTGTTCAGTCAGTGTCAGTAGGTCGGTCAATCAGTTGAGGCAAGTCTGGGCTTTGCTGAGAAAGGAGTGCTGTGATGTGTTGTGTTGTGTTTTGTGTGTGTGCCATCCAACATAGCTTTTATATCTTTTTCATATCTTCCAAAACATTCACTCAGCTATGCAGACACAAACATTGCCCCACCACAACTCTTAACTCATACACGCACACATTCACACGCACGCGCACGCACGCACACAGGCACACGCACAGGCACAGGCACAGGCACACACACACACACACACACACACACACACACACACAAAATGACAGTGAGGCATGCAGGTGTTAATGAGTGATGAAGGTGATGATCATGATGCTAATGATGATCATGGTGGTAGTCGTGGCGATGTTCAGGGATATTGTCATAGTCCTTACCATGCTGCTCAGGCGTTTTGTGCCTCTTCCCTTCTGAGGATGCCTCCGAAGTGCCGTTCTCCAAATCCCTGCGCGGCACAATCAGATAGTTCGGCCAAAGTGTTTTTACATAAACAGTACAAAACCTGCCTTTGATCCATTGGCCTTGACCTTGACTAGAATAATGTGTTTAGTTGAGCAGAAGTTTTGTATTTATTCTACATAATGCATAAATGAAGGGGTTCGTTGCAAAACGGTGTATCCACCATTTGCATTTTATTATTGGAAATGACTGTTCAGAGGTCCTATCACATACTTTTTAAACCTATATAAAACACATTTTGCAATGCAATGCAATGGAATCCCAACACAAAATGTCAATTTCCTAACATTCTACAAAATGGAGATGCACCGCTTTGCAATGGAACCCTTAAAATATACGGTACTACAATATATCAATATAGTGATCACCAAACAGGGAGCACATACTGCATAAAGCATACTGTACAACAAGGACAACAATTGCAAGTCAAATCATCAACAATCATTGCTACTGATGTTGCCAGTGAGGGGCTACAATAGCACAATACTCCAATGTGATAGTTCTAAGCACAACTCCACAGCTTGTCAGTGACAACAATTAGTCCAGTTCAACCATAGTCTTAACCTGAATCTGCTAAGTCATGACCTCACATGAACTCGTGTGTCACGTCGAGGCCACGTTGGTCCCCGTAGGGCTGGGGGCCCTTTACATTCCACTCTCTCCATATACACAAGCAGCAACTCACACTCAACACACAACATACCAAACATAACTGCTGTAGCACCCAAAGTTTAACATTCTTAAAATATTCACAGCTTAATGAGTTGCCAGTTGAAAGTGCAGGGGGCTGGTCCCTTGTCCGTAATAGAGACCCAAGGGGTGGGGTGCCCTGGGGTGCACATTTGTCCTTTACATACATAACTTTGTTTTTACGTATCTTTTTGAACAACAAAGACCACACTTAATCAAAAAGATATCAAGCCTTTCCTGCATATTATTTGTACAGGTTGCATCAGGTGTCACTCTTACAGTAAATACTTCAACTGTGAGGGTACTGACCCAAAAGTGTGATAAAAACACAATTTATTCAAGGTGCGGCCTCCTTTTTGAAAAACTGCATATTATTTGCACATTTCAGCCCATTGCTAAGCCACCACAGCAGCAGGAGGACGCCCACCCACCCTTCCTCCCTCCTTTTGTCATCTAGACTGACTTCCAGTGAATAAGGTAGAGGGACAGTCCCCCTATTAAGCAACATGCTTTTGGCATGCCTTGTACAATACAATAGCACTTCAATGAGGGATGCAGCTGCACAGCCATGAACTTCTGAACTCAAGACCAGACCTCTGAATTAGGACACTGCTGTCCTGATGTTTATTACTCATACTGTATACCTACATCATTGGTCATCTAGTTCAACAGTCATGCTGGACAAAAGGCAACCTCAAGTTGTATCCTGTATGAGAGTATGGTAGGTGTGTAGGTGAGGCAGAGATTCTTTAAGTATATAGAGATATGCCAATGTAATAGGTTGCTATGGGCACCTAATGTGACCAGGTTCCGGTCTGCCTAAAGGGGCGTGTCATAATACTCCTAGCATTGAATAGAACTGTCCTTTGGTCTGCCTAGGTCTGCCTAAAGGGGGATTCCCCCCCCCCCTTGCAATAATAGAACCCGGAAACAATGGGCCAATGGAACCTCTCTCTCTACTCTCTCTGGGTGAGGTGTAGTCTGTACTGTACCTGGTGGGTATGCAGACGGAGATGCAGAGCGGAGCCTGGGAGAGGCAGACGGGGTGGGAGGAAGGCACCTGGTACTCGTCCTCCACCCGCTCCACCAGACGCTGCTTCTCCATACACAAGCTGGTGAAGGGGTTCGGATGCCTGCTGGGGACGCACACACACAACAACAATGGGCCCTCGCTCGGTTACAGTACATGGGACATTTAATTCCAAATTAACTCCATTTGATTCAGAATAGAAAACTTAATTCCGCTTTAAAGACAACATGCAAATACCTCACAATTTGGAATTAAATGAAAGTGCAATGAAAGTTTGTGAAATGTTGCGAAAATAAAAATGGTTTGAGGAGTAAGGATTTCCCCCCAGTTCTTTTAGAATTTTACTTGAACACTCTACAGCTCCCATAGAAGTCTATGTTAAAAATCTCGCAAAATCCTTATGACATCATAATGAGAACTCAAAATGTTGGCAAAATTCTAATCACATATTTGTGATGGTACTCCTCAAAGGGTTAAAAAAAAAAGGGAGCTCATTGGTGTGCGGATCTGACTGGGAAAGGCTGATAGTCCAGACATTGGGTCAAGTCACGTGGTTATTATGGTGGAATATATGTAGCCTGGTACACCAGCGCCACCCGCTGGACGCCGAAAATTTTCAGCTGCGAGTGGGTCTGGCCTCGGATCTGAGAACGTTTTGTACACTGTGCCCTGAGTCTGGCAAAACCAATCACAACGCAGCAATTTGCCTCTTCATTACATTGAAATACATTCAATTGCATTGCATTTGGCTGATGCTTCTTAACCAAAGTGACTTCCAATCGAGGACATAATCATAGCCAACATCACTAGCAGATACAAAGTGCACAGGAAATATACAGAACACCAAGTGCAAAGCAGGGTTATGTTTTTCTTTTTAAAGTGAAGTAGAGTACACATACATACACATCATGTCACAGAATCTGGCCTGGGACCAGGGTAGCTCAAGCTTTAGGAGCCTGTTCACAGTTCAGCAGTTCACAGTGATCAATAACCCTGGAGCAACGATCTGCAACGATCACTCTGTTAGGGACAATTTTGCCATGACAACCATCCTGCTTAACCTTATATCATACTTATCAACATTTTCCATGATCAGCACAACATTTGTCTATTGATAATTTTCTATATGCTTAGGGGTTAAACGTGGAAAAAATGCCCAGTCAGAGTCATTCGTCACTCGATTGTGGCTTATTCTGCAATCATGACCTCAATATACCGTACATTATTTCTTGCTAATCAGCAGTTGCCGTGATCAGCATTACTTTTCTCCATGACTGATCACCACAAGCTCCGTGGATAACCATGAACAAGCGTTGTCTTTATTAGAGAGGGTGAAAGTGATACCATAGAAAAATAAGCTACTTATGTGACTGGGAAACCACTGTATGACACAAATGAAATATATTTGTTCCTCCCCTGCGGTACAACAAAGTAGAACAAATCCGCGCATCAAAATTAAAACCGCACAAAGCATTTTCTTATTTGGTAGGGCAAACCGCTGTGATCCAGACGACTAATGCCCGGTGGTTTAAAGGAGTTTTACGGATATAACTTCAACAGCGAGGAGCCATCCCCTCTCCCGGGGCAAGACCGGGGCGGGGAGAGAGCTGTGCAGAACCGAACCGTGAGTAATTCCAACCAGAACAAACAGGTTCCTCTGTTCCTGCGCCTATTTTGCTTAGGTGGAAAATGACGTTAACAATTCCACAGGCAGTGGTACGATGTAGTTTGTGTAGTGTGTGTAGTGTGTGTGTGTGTGTACATGCCTTCATGTACAAATGTGTGTGTGTGTGTGTGTGTGTGTGTGTGTGTGTGTGTGTGTACATGCCTTCATGTACAAATGTATGTGTGTGTGTGTGTGTGTGTGTGTGTGTGTGTGTGTGTGTGTGTGTGTGTGTGTGTGTGTGTGTGTGTGTGTGTGTGTGTGTGTGTGTGTGTGTGTGTGTGTGTGTGTACATGCCTTCATGTACAAATGTATGTGTGTGTGTGCATGTGGTGTGTGTGTGTGTGTGTGTGTGTGTGTGTGTGTGTGTGTGTGTGTGTGTGTGTATGTGTGTGTGTGTGTGTGTGTGTGTGTGTGTGTGTGTGTGTGTGTGTGTGTGTGTGTGTGTGTGTGTGTGTGTGTGTGTGTGTGTGTGTGCTCCATCATGACAAAGGGCCTAGTGTGCTTGCGAGTCGTCCGTCAGTCCAGCCTGCACAGCTGCAGGGAAGGCACCACCTACACCAGCGGCCTTACAACACACACACACACACAAAACACTAAACAACACACACACACAACACACACACACACACACACACACACACACACACACACACACACACACACACACACACACTACACTAACACTAAACACACACACACACAAACACTAAACAACACACACACACACACACGTACACGCACTACACTACACTAAACACACACACACACACACACACACACACACACACACACACACACACACACATACACACACACACACACACACACACACACACACACACACACACACACACACACACACACACACACACACACACACACACACACACACTAAACACACACACACACACACACACACACACACACACACACACACACACACACACACACACACACACACACATACACACACACACTAAACACACACACACACACACACACACACACACACACACACACACACACACACACACACACACACACACACACACTAAACACACACACACACACACACACACACACACACACACACACACACACACACACACACACACTCAGGGGCTCATCTGTGCGTGTCTGTGGGTGTGACTGGTGCCCTTCCTGTGCTGTGCTGTGCTGTGCTGTGCTGTGCTGTGCTGTGCTGTGCTGTGCTGTGCTGTGCTGTGCTGTGCTGTGCTGTGCTGTGCTGTGCTGTGCTGTGCTGTGCTGTGCTGTGCTGTGCTGTGCTGTGCTGTGCTGTGCTGTGCTGTGCTGTGCTGTGCTGGGAAGCCCTTCAAAGCAGATGTGGGTGTGTCCTGCACTGTACTGTACTGTACTGTTGTGTATATGAGGGGGAGGGGCAGCCCATCCCGCCAGTCACTAACACATGCTCACACAGAGTTACACTTGCACATGCTCACTTACTGTATGCCCACAATGCACCCCATTTTATTTTGATTTCGTGCCTGGTCTTTGGCCCCTTGAGTGGGACTAACATGTTGTAAAATTTGGACTATTTTATTATGTTTGATCACAGTCATGCGTACAGGATGTGTTATGGGTGAGGAATATATTCGATATACTGAATATAAAAGGGAGAGCATTGCAAAGGCTTTAATGGGGTGTGACTTAACGGTAAAGACTAGCTTAAGGACACTGGTGGAGTGTTGGTGTGTAGTGTAGTGATCATGTTGTATGACTTTACAGCAAGAGCATCGTGGAGGTGTGTTGTTTGTGCTTGTGCGTGTGTGTGTGTACGGTATGTGTGTTTACAGTATTTCTCAATTGGTTTTGTACATTTCTCGAATCTCTCTCGCAATTTTCAAAACACAGTATTCATTCTCAAAACAGCTTTAACAAATGGTAAAACACCATGGATGACCTGCAAAACCAAGTCTCTTCCTCAAAATCCTTAGTTTGTCTTTCAAAACCAAGTTTTTGTGTCAATGAACGCGTCAGTGCCAGCAGAATGGTTAGTCATTGTGTCATAGTGTATGGACAAGATAGTCAAATGGATTTGTCATGTTGTCAATTGAATAGTACACTCTTGAGGATGTTTTCTGAAGTGAAATGTTGTTTAGAATGGATGGAAAATGTTGTACATTCGACTTTATATTACATAGATTAGGTAAGATTGTACTAGATATACATTTAGAGTATGACATATTTATTGAAAGGTTTTCTCATTGCAAAATCCAAAAAATAGTCAACTCTTATTGAGGTGTCAAAGTGCGCCCTCTACCACCCCTTTTTACTTGTCTTGCAGGCCCATGTGGAAAAAAATATAGAACTGTAAAGCAAAATAAATTTGAAACAATACACTGATACTGTATAAAGTGCACTTGCTGTCTTGTGAAATTCTAGGGCAATATTGTAATTTTGCGTGGAGCGTAATTATAAAGGGCACATGAGGCATAGAGTAATGTAATGCAGTACAGTGCTTATTGTTGTATTGCATGCTTGTTTCCTCTATCCCTTCTACTGCTTTTGATTAGAGAGAGTCAATATTTACCTGCGAGCAATTCACCCATTCAGATCCCATTTATAGACACAAAACCAATGGACATTATACAGTGCTTAACACATTATGGCAGCTTGGTAAATCATTTTGCATGTGAAGACTTATACTATGACATAGGGCCTAAATGTTTTGGGGTTTGAGATAGTTTTGTGTATTCAGTGACAATGCTTTTTGAGTGATATGACAAAAGTAATTGCTAATGTACAAAAAAGCTGAGAATTGTACACAACCATCTGCATGATGATGAAAGCATTTGCTAAATGCTGAAAAATATGAGAAACGTATTTTAGCATGTGCACAGATAACAGCAGGAAGTCACAATCGAACAAGACCTTTTGATGAATATTATTATGTTGTGAGAAATGTACAAAACCAATTGAGAAATACTGTAAATAGCTTTGTGAGGACTTTTGTGTAGTGTAGTTTAGTGTGTGTGTGTGTGTGTGTGTGTGTGTGTGTGTGTGTGTGTGTGTGTGTGTGTGTGTGTGTGTGTGTGTGTGTGTGTGTGTGTGTGTGTGTGTGTGTGTGTGTGTGTGTGTGTATGTAGAAACATAGAGAGAGAGACAGAGAGACAGACAAAGATAGGAGGAGAAAAAGAGACAGACAGACTGAAAGAGAGAGAGAGACAGACAGACAGACAAACAGACAGAGAGACAGACAGACAGAGAGAGAGAGAAAGAGCGAGAGAGAGAGAGAGACAGAGAGACAGACATACAGATAGAGAGAGAGACAGACAGACAGACATAGAAAGAGAGAGACAGACAGACAGACAGACAGACAGACAGACAGACAGACAGACAGACAGAGCGCTGGAAAGAGAGAAAAACAGAGAGCGCTATTTTGAGAGACAGAGAGAGAGTTTCTGTTTGCTTTTACATAATCACTGCACATGTGTCCAAACAGTGGTGCTGTTTTTCTGTCCGACTGGCGGAACTGGGAGAGCAGCCGACAGCGGAACAGGGGCAGAGGCGCAGGCTCGGGACAAAGCGTGCGGAGTCCGCACCCCGGAAAACAATCCCCTCTCTCTGTCTCCCTCCCGGTCAGGCTCCACTGAACCCCCCTCCCCTCCCCCTCCCCACCTCAGGCCTCAGACTCACCCCATCCTCCAGCCCAGACCCCCTTAACCACCCCTCACACTGACATGACCTCACACAGATGCCATACGCTGCTTAGGCAACTGCATCCAGGAAGGAATGCCACGTCACCATGGTGTCATCTCCAGGGACTAATTAGAATCTTTGCATTGTTGAATGAAGATTCTTTTGGCTGATGTCATTTCTGGTCCAGGCTTAGGTATTGTGTCCACTGCAGATGTTCTCTATGACTAAAATCTATTTCCCATCAAAGCACTGATTTTATTCATTGCGGATTTTTATATTTGATCTATTAGACGTTGTACAGTACTTATGTATGCTGCTCAATTATTTTTAAGCCGGATCTTTGCATTTGTGGGTTGTTTTCAAATAACATTTCACTGTACTTGTATTGTGACAAAAAAGAATGTCAACTTGACTGCACAGAGATTCTAAGATTATACGTTTGCTGAACGGATGTACAGAGATTGTAAGATTCTAAGTGTTTGCTCTACTGTAATGTATTGTACCTTTCAGTGTGCCTTAACTGGGCAAGTCTTGCTACAGGAACCTAACCTTTTACCTTAACTTTGGACTTTGTAGAGCTGAAGAAAATTTTACGAGGTTTCAAGGGGTTCCGTAGAAATGAGCCATGACCAGAGATTCCCATGTGGGATGCTGCTATGTGCATTGTAATACTCTTATGTCTAATAGCCATTGAGAGTTGATTTTAGAAACATACTACAGATCTGTAGTTGGATACTGTATTTCTGTGACAGAGACCGTGGTTCGATGTTTTGAAAGGGTTAAATATGTGCATGTACTCTATGTTAGTGGAGCTTTGGATAAGGCTGGTTGGCTGGTTGGCTGGTTGTATACCGTAGCCTATATGTGTTGGAGGAGCACTGTTTGAGCGTTGTTGAAACGTTATGATTAGCGTGGCTGCCTGGTTACATGTGCGTTACAGGAGCGTTGCTGGAGTGTTGTTGGTAGTATTGGTGATTTGGTTGGCTGGTTGTATACCGTATATGTGTTAAAGGAGCACTGTTTGAGCGTTGCTGGAGCATTGTGATTAGGGCTGTGGGCTGGTTATATGCGTGTTAGCATTGTGATTAGGGCTGTGGGCTGGTTATATGCGTGTTAGCATTGTGATTAGGGCTAAGGGGCTGGTTCTATGTGTGTTAGCATTGTGATTAGGGCTGTGGGCTGGTTATATGTGTGTTAGCATTGTGATTAGGGCTGTGGGCTGGTTATATGCGTGTTAGCATTGTGATTAGGGCTGTGGGCTGGTTATATGCGTGTTAGCATTGTGATTAGGGCTAAGGGGCTGTTTGTTTTGTGGGGCTTACTTCCTGTTGAAGCAGGACACAGCAGATGGAGCTAGTTAAGACTGATTGGCTGATAGTAGCAGAGAAGAGGCTACACTGTGTGTGTGTGTGTGTGTGTGTGTGTGTGTGTGTGTGTGTGTGTGTGTGTGTGTGTGTGTGTGTGTGTGTGTGTGTGTGTGTGTGTGTGTGTGTGTATGTGTGTGTGTGTGTGTGTGTGTGTGTGTGTGTGCGTGCGTGCTTGCGTGCGTGCGTGCGTGCGTGCGAATGTGTGTGTGTGTGTGTGTGTGTGTGTGTGTGTGTGTGTGTGTGTGCGCACGCGAATGTGTGTGTGTGTGTGTGTGTAAAAATGATAAGATTAAGTAAATGTGTGACAGGAACAAAGCATTTAACTCTATAATAAAGGGAAGGAGACGGAAGGACACGTTTAGAAAGAGCTACAAAGGAGCGAAAAAGAAGAGAGGGAAGAAGAGAAAGAAAGAAAGAAAGAAAAAGAGAGTGAGTGTGTGTGTGAGTGAGAGAGAGAGAGAGAGAGAGAGAGAGAGAGAGAGAGAGAGAGAGAGAGAGAGAGAGAGAGAGAGAGAGAGAGAGAGAGAGAGAGAGAGAGAGAGAGAGAGAGAGAGAGAGAAAACTGTGAAGAGAGACTTACCTCTGGCTGCTGGTGAGAGAGGGAGGAGGAGGGGAGTGGCGAGGGGGGATGTCATATTCATCACTGAGCATCAGACCATTAGAGTACGCCTGCCAACAAACACACACACACACACACACACACACACACACACACACACACACACACACACACACACACACACACACACACACACACACACACACACACACACACACACACACACACACACACACACACACACACACACACACACACACACAAACAGTCAATTGTTAAGTGTTCACCAAGAAATGTTTCATCACATAATACAAGCACAAGCATAATTCGATACATTTAAACATTAACTATAAGATAATCTCATTTCCTGTTATGGATTTGACATCACAACATAAACAAGGCGAACATAATACCATTTTAATGTTTTATGTTTACCTGACTCCTCGCATCACACGAATAAGCCAACTATAAAATATAGATTTCTATAATAATAATATAGTATATTGAACAAAGGAGAGGGAGATTCCATCCTTTTTATTTTCAGTGTCAAGCCGGCAGTGGTGCACAGATCATTTTACTGCACATAACCAAAGACAACTCAGACCGAGACACAGAAATAGTCAGTCTGGGCTGCTCCATGAAAAGTGCTTACACATCTTCCCTTAGAGAAAGACATGAAAGGTCCAGGTCTAGGACCATACACAGAGTGGATATTCCTCACGATTCAATGTGCGTACTACTACTATTACTGTTTGTACAACTACTACTACTACTACTACTACTACTACTACTATTTGTACATCTACTACTACTACTACTATTACTGTTTGTACAACTACTACTACTACTACTGTTTGTACATCTACTACTACTACTATACTACTACTACTACTACTACTACTGTTTGTACAACTACTACTTCTACTACTACTACTACTACTACTACTACTACTACTACTACTACTACTACTACTACTACTACTACTACTACTACTACTACTACTACTACTACTACTACTACTATACTACTACTACTATACTACTACTACTACTACTACTGTTTGTACAACTACTCAGTAGTTCATGTAGACAGGTCATCAGCTGGGAAAATTAGGCCTTTCGTCCTACCGCACTTTTCTCTGTGGATTACTGACCAGAAGCCCTATTGGAAGAAATTAAATCATGGGGCCACGTCAATTTTTGCTCAGAATTCAATATGGCTGCCATTTTCCAAAATGACTTGTTTTCATGCATTATTACATTGTACTATAAGGTGATATTCATGAACGATGAACTACTTTCAGCACTATTCTGTCCTATTTCCTTACATACATGTTTACAAAGGTTGACTAAACTAAAAGAAATGAAAATAAAGTTGGCCACCTTGCAATATCCAAAGGCAAGTGCTGAAAATAATGATTGAAATGCACATACAGAGTCTATGGCTGCGAAAATTAGGCCTATTGTCCTGTCAGGGTTTTCACAGTGGATTACAGACCAGAAGGTCTATTGAAAAAGATGAAAACTTGGGGCCATCTATGTGCTCCAAAATTCAAAATGTTCTGTTTTTCAGAATGGCAGACTTTCACACATTTTTCTCAATACTGTAAGGCCATAATTACCAATAAAGATTTTTCAGTTAAATTGTCTTATCTCCTTACAGACGTGAGTATAAAGGTTGTCTAGAAAAAGGCATGAATATATATACAGGGGATGGACAAAATAACTGAGAAACCTGTCATTTTAGTGTCATTTAGTCACAAGAGTTAATCCTGTTGGATGTGGTTCATCCTTCTTGGTGGTATGCAGACATTACCTTGGATACTGTGGCACACAAAGACTTGCTGTCTCGGTCAAAGATGCAACAGCTACAGAGAATTTCTCCTTTTTGAACCCTGACAAAATTTTGAGCAAAACTGTGCTCTTACCCTGCTAATTCAACCTTCACACTTCACTTTACTGGTGCAATGTGCCATTAATGAAGATTGGCCAACAGGCTGGTCCACTTGAGCCATTAAACTTCCAACACTAAAATGATGTCTCAGTTATTTTGTCCACCCACTGTATCTTGCCACTTTTTATCCAAAGGAATGTTGTCAAATGATTGAATTTCACAAACACAGTGGACTGCTGAAAAAAGGCATATTGTCCTGCCAAACTGTGTGTGTGTGTGTGCGCGCGTGCGCTTGTGTGTGTGTGTGCGCGTGCGCTTGTGTGTGTGTGCGCGTGCATTTGTACAAGTATGTGTGTGTACGTATGCCTGAGTGCACTTTTCTCAAGTGTGTGTGGCCAGTGTGGGGGGAGAGGTTGTAAGGTGGAGGGGGAAGGGGGGACCGAATGATGTGGAGGAGCCGGGGGATGAATGAGGGGGTGAGTGGGGGTAGGGGGCAGAGTGGGGTTGGGGGGGGAATGACTCGGGGTTGAATTAGGAAGTGGGGGGCAGAATAGTGTGTGGGGGGATGTGGGGGGTTCGGGGGGGGGGGGGGGAGGGGGGGGGGGGGGCAGCAGAATAATGTGTCTGTGTTTGCGGGGGGTTAGTTTGTGGGGGGGGGGGGGGTGGGTAAGAATGAGTCAGGGGGGGTTGAATGTGGGGGGCAGAATAGTGGGGGGGTGAGTGAGGGGTGGAGGGGCAGAGTAGCATGGGAAGGATGAGTGAGGGGCTTGGGGGGCAGAATAATGTGTGGGGGGATGAGTGAGGGGGTGGAGGAGGCAGAGTAGTGTGTGGGGGAAAGACACTGTAGAGCAGGGGAAAGATGAGGTTTGCTTTATGCAAAAAAATGTTGGCCTAAAAAACTTTTGGTCAGAAATCTAATGTGAAAAGTTTGGCAGATCAATAGCTTTTTTTCAGCAGTCAACTGTGTATGTGTAATTCAATCATTTTCTGACAACAATCCTTAGGATATTGTCTATAGGAAATTTACATCTTTCTGTTGCCAACCTCTGTAGATAGGAGATTTCACTGAAAATAGGTTATCTTTATTGATAATTATGGTCTTACAGTATTGAGAAAATGAAAGTCTGCCATTCTGAAAAACAGAGAACATTTTGAATTTTGGAGCACATTTGAGATGGCAACCAGCTGGTGAATCTTTTTCAATAGGCCTTCTGGTCTGTAATCCACTGTGAAAACCCTGACAGGACAATAGGCCTAATTTCCGCAGCCATAAACATAGATGTGCAATTCAATCATTATTTTCAGCACTTTCCTTTGGATATTGCAAGGTGGCCAACTTTATTTTCATTTCTTTTAGTTTAGTCAACCTTTGTAAACATGTATGTAAGGAAATAGGACAGAATAGTGCTGAAAGTAGTTCATCGTTCATGAATATCACCTTATAGTACAATGTAATAATGCATGAAAACAAGTCATTTTGGAAAATGGCGGCCATATTGAATTCTGAGCAAAAATTGACGTGGCCCCATGATTTAATTTCTTCCAATAGGGCTTCTGGTCAGTAAT
>NC_085863.1:14851584-14861584 GCF_034702125.1 Engraulis encrasicolus | reverse complement strand
AAATGTTAGGTCACTCTGACTCTGTGTGCAAAGTGATACTAAATTAACTAATTGATTGTTTGATTGCTGTATAAATTGATGGCTGTATTGACAAGCATTCTAATTTTCGAATTCAAAAGTACTCTTCTAAATTTGAACATATATATAGAATATTCAAAAATTCGCTAGTATTGCCTGATAGATGAAGTGGATGGTGAGGACATGTCCATACCACTTTTGAGGTAAACCTAGCTTGTCCCCACCACTTTCTTACAATCATAATGCAAAAATAGCATACCCGGACAATTTGCCATTGAAATGTCCCCCATCACTTTCCGAACCTACACCTTTGGCTGTACGTATTAGCACTTGACTGCTCCTATTCTCACCTTGGGCCCCTCCGCCAGGGGTCTGCATGTTTATGAGTGTGAGTATATTGTGCATACGAAAAAGCAAAAAACGAGCCCCATCCCTAGTATTAATTAAAGTGAAAAAGTGAAAGCCCATTGGGAAACTCCAACTCCCATTGTCATTGTGACACAGCACTCCACAGCACACAAGTGAACACTGCACACAACGAAATTGCATTTATGCCTCACCCGTGCAAGGGGGCAGCCCTCAGTGGCGCCCCATGGGGAGCAGTGCGGTGGGACGGTACCATGCTCAGGGTACCTCAGTCATGGAGGAGGATGGGGGAGAGCACTGGTTGATTACTCCCCCCACCAACCTGGCGGGTCGGGAGTCGAACCGGCAACCTCTGGGATGCAAGTCTGACGCCCTAACCGCTCACCCATGACTGCCCCATAATTGATAGATGTATTGATTTTCTTGATCCTCTTCTCACCTTGGGGCCCTCTGTCTGGCCGTGCTGTAGTCGTGCTGAGCTAGTCTCCACCAGTGGGCAGCTTAGGGGGCGTCCGTTGAGGTGCGAGGGGGCCGGGTGACCCAGCTTGGGGGAGCGGTCCGCACCTCCCGCACCTGGCCGACAGTCCGTGAGGGAGGTGGAGTCTTTGGGGCACCAGGCCTCGGCTGACAGCTGGGGCTCCCGGGGTAAGCCAGTGGAGGACGAGGAGGAGGATGAGGAGGAAGATGAGGAGGAGGAAGAAGAGGAGGAGGAGGATGGGGAAGGGGTGGCGAGCCAAGCGGCGCGACCGTCTGGCGGGATGGGAGGTGGTCTTTCTGGGGGAGGGGGAGGAGGGGGGTCTGTCTCTGGGGGAGGGGGTGCTGGCAGGGGCTTGTCCTGTTTCCTGGGCATCCCTGGGGAGGACTGTGGGGGCAACAGGAGAGGAGGGCAAAGCAGCAGTGAGTAGACAGGTCCAACGGTTATTCACTTGTAGAGAGTTACTTGTGCACAATCCCTGGTGCTGAACAAAAGGATTACGTATTTTCTGAAAAAAGGTTCGCACACTCCTTTGGATTTTTTTTTCTTTAAGTTATTTTTTCTTCTTTTTATTCATTCATTCAATGGCAATGACGTCAACGGTTATTCACTCTTACAGTGAGGTTTTCTTTTACTTCACACATGTAAAAGTTTGATCTTTTTTTTTTTTTTTTTTTCAAAAAATACGTAATCTTTTTGTTCAGCACCAGGGATTGTGCACAAGTAACTCTCTACAAAAGAAAGTTTGATCTTTTACCTGACATGCTTCGATGGTATGACTTCATGCTCAAAGCCAAAGGTTATTGTCATATAGATAGAACTAAAAGGCCTGTTTTAATGCACAACAAAGGCGCATGTATTTCTGTGCTGTCCAAGTGGCATATTTGTTGTAAAACACATTTAGAGAGATATAAATTCAACTTTGAAGACAAAAGGACAGACAAAAAGATAGACAGTACACAGACAATAGGAGAAAGACAGAAAGACAGACGGACACACACATACACACACACAGATCCACACACACACACCTTTGATATGACCCAGACAGACAGACGGCAGACAGACAGACAGACAGACAGACAGACAGACAGACAGACAGACAGACAGACAGACAGACAGATACACAGACAACAGGAGAGAAAGACAAACAGACAGACGGACAGGACACACACACACACACACACACACACACACACACACACACACACACACACACACACACACACACGGACACACACACACACACAAGGACACACACACACGGACACACACACACCTTGGGTGAGCCGGTGGGGCTGGCGGAGGGCGAGCGTATGATGCCCTTCTGGATGAGGTCCAGGCGGGGGGGCACAGGG
The DNA here is from genome assembly GCF_034702125.1 of Engraulis encrasicolus. Classification (NCBI taxonomy): domain Eukaryota; kingdom Metazoa; phylum Chordata; class Actinopteri; order Clupeiformes; family Engraulidae; genus Engraulis; species Engraulis encrasicolus. The sequence continues at coordinate 14,859,367 of NC_085863.1, read as the reverse complement.
GGCAGGCTGAGGTGCTGGGTGCCCGCGTGGTCCGCATGGGCCTTCCGCCGCTGGGCCACAGGGGACGCGTTGGGCGACATGATGGGGGAATTCTGTCTGTCTGCGATCTGCTAAAAAAGCAAACAAACAAACAAACAAACACGTCATCAGTTTTTTAAAAAAATATTTGTTGGGGTTTTTATACCTTTATTTTGACAGGACAGCTTGAGATGGTGACAGGAAGTGAGTGAGAGAGAGAGATGGAGGAGGTTTCGGGAAATGACCTCGGGCCGGAATCGAACCCGGGTCCCCAGCGTGACAGTGCAGTGTCCTACCGTCTGAGCCACGGCAAGGCCATGATGTAATCACTTATGAGAGTTCAGTTGTAGGCGACTGGGAATTGAGTATGTTTCACCCTTTATCCAAAGAGCGTAGTCATAAAGGGCTTAACATACTGACGACCCATATAGAAGTCCAGTTGCTTAAAACAAAGGAGCAGAAGATGTCTTATTCAGGGGAGACAGAGACAGGGACCAAGACAGCACAAGCACAAAATTCTTTAAACCAATATGGGCTCTAATATCCAAATGACTATTACACAAATGGCATACAATATTTAGTGAACTTCTCGTAAACCATTTTTTAAGCCATCAGATATTCTCGTGAATGAACTCAAATTCCTTTCGAATGACATAAGCCTATTAGCTGCAGTATTAGCACAAAAACTCCTTTTTGTCAGTCTCAACAAAACCCTCAACAAACGCCATTGCGTAGAAAACGTCTTATAGATACTGGTGGTCACACAGTCGGCCTGAGTCACCAAGACTGTATTAGTCACTGGGCTTTGTAACACTGTGTAATGGTTCCACATAGTACCAACTCAGCACCACGCACGTTCCCACCCCGGCCCCCCTCTACAGACCACCCCACAACAGATTTCCCAACCACATTCAACATTCTTTTGTAATTAATCATTTTTGCTTTATTACGTATTTTTTTTCTTTACATCTTTGGATGCAGAGCTGATGACCCAATCATCATTTCACTACAAATAATATGTGTGTGACAAATAAAATAACTTGAACTTGAACATTTTACAGTACTTCCTCTCCCTATGCAAATTACAGTCTGACACACACAGCAATGCCAAGCACTGGCAATTTTTGCCAGTATCTGTATTCATGTGAGAAAAAGAAATCAATTTTCTTTGTAGGCGTGTACAAATGTACCGAGGCTGAGCGTTTCACATGCAGGCTGCCCCAGTGCCAGTGAAGTGTCTACCTGGAACAGATGTGTTTTTAAAGCACCCAGCTGTTCTTGATGAAACAAAGAAATCAGGTAAGAAGGCGGTTCAAAAAGGCATGACAGGAATCACAAAACAACATCTGTATTAACTCAGTTGAAAAGATGGAAAAAAAAACCCCGTCAGATGTTGTTTTGGCATCAAAGCAGGGTTTACAAGGGCGCGCGAAGAGATCAGTGTCAGGATCAATAACGACTGGTCGTAAATCCCGACGTTTAGGGAGGCTTCGATTTTTTTACTGGCTTTTTTTACTGTATCAAAAGAAGTCCTAAATCAGCTGTCCAGACGCGGCTCGAAAGGTTTCAATCACGACTTTATTATCTCTGTGCCCGGACAACAAGCATTTACAGTGAGACACAAGCAGAGAGTCACAATGGGAGGCCTCTTTGCCATTCAGTATGCAGCCAGCCACTGGCATTCTTAGAGTTGACCTTGAGGAGTGAGGAGCGGCGTCTACTTGTGTATTATTCATCCCGTTTCAGGGAAACAGCAGTCATGCCAAAGCCATAGCCGAATTGCCGCTATTGCCGCATTGTTGCACCAAGCTCATACAGTAGATGCAGATTAGCCTGGCAGACTAACCCTTTGAGGAGTAAGGAATTTCTTGAGGTGCTTCTAGAATTTTACTGGAACACTCTACAGCTCCCATAGACGTCTGTGTTAAAAATCTTGCAAAGACATTATGACATCATAATGAGAACTCAAAATTTGGGCAAAATTCTAATCACATATTTGTGATGGTTAACCTGCTACAGACAGGAAGTTCTCAGACGTGGGATCAATAGGCATCTTTCAAATGTCTCCTTTTATTGCCATGTAGTATTCATTCCTTTCCTGGTTGGCCCTGGCCCTGGCTTCCCTGTATATCTGCTTACTGCAGTAAATCTGTTACGCATACTGTATATTTGCATGAAATTGTGTGTAGATTTGCAATTTAATAGCCTAGGTCTAATTATGTACGTCATTGAGGAGAAACATGTTCACTATTACTGTAAACTGTTCTGTATAATGTTGTCCTTAGAGCATTGTTGCCTTGCATTGTTCACAAAAAAAGCCCCAGTGTCCACTGCAGAGTTAGCCCACAAAACACACCAGAAGCGACCTGGCTACAAAGAATCGCTGCATGAGCGATATGTATTTAACGAGTATGCCCGTTAAACGCAGAATGCAAGCATTCCGACATTCTGATTGGCAGCGGTGGCTGTTGCCAAACTGCATTATAGCTAATTAGCATAATATTTGCTGAGGTTCAACAACAAACTATCGCTTAAGTCGCTCAAATCGCCGCTTGTAGGATAGCGAGAGATTTGACAGGAAACGAGTGGGCAGACGGGGAAGATCGGGAAGCTGCGGCAAAGGACCTGGGCCAGACTCGAACCCGGAACGCCGGCGTAGCAGCCCAGTGCCCTACCGTTAGAGCCACAGATGAAAGCGAACTGAAAGCCCATTGGGAAACTCCAACTCCCATTGTCAGTGTGACACAGCACTCCACAGCACACAAGTGAACACTGCACACTGCACACAACGAAATTGCATTTATGCCTCACCCGTGCAAGGGGGCAGCCCTCAGTGGCGCCCCATGGGGAGCAGTGCGGTGGGACGGTACCATGCTCAGGGTACCTCAGTCATGGAGGAGGATGGGGGAGAGCACTGGTTGATTACTCCCCCCCACCAACCTGGCGGGTCGGAAGTCGAACCGGCAACCTCTGGGATGCAAGTCTGACGCCCTAACCGCTCACCCATGACTGCCCTGTTAGAGTCACGGTAGTGCCGTTGCCTAACCTTTCTGATGGAGGCCAGTCCGTTCATGACCAGCGTGTCTTCGCGGTCGTCGTCATCGTCCAGGTCCATCATGGGGGAGCTGAAGTGATCCAGGAAGAAGCACTTGCCCCCGTCGTTACGCGGGTCGAAGGGGTCCACGATGATAGGCTCCGTCCCCTTGATCTCACACCGGCAGAACGGGCAGCCCTGCCCATCAGACTCCTGATGGGAGAGACACACACACACATACACACGCACACACACACACACGCACACACACGCGCACACACGCACACACACACATAAGTTAAAATCACACAGCGGCACAGCAGGCATCCCTGCCCATCAGACTATTGTAGAGAAAAACCCAAGAGTCAATAACATCAGTCAATATGACAGCCAGTATGCACATGGGTACACACATGTACGCAGGCAAACACACACCAACACACACACATTTATAAATACAACTAAGCATGTATGAATACACACAAACGTACACACACCTACACATACACAGACTCTCTTTGAAACAGAGACATATACACGCACATACACGCACACGCACACAAAGACATACCATGTACAAACATACAAAAGTTCAAACACATACACACCCACACACAAACACATGCACACACGCTAGCAAACGTACATGTGCACAGATGTACACAACCGCACAGCATATTGTGCATCAAACTTGATAGAAAAACACAGAACACAAGAAAGGATTCAACAGCTGTGCATCACGATTGAGCCCAGAACGGCTGCTTGGTGATTTGCATGATTGAGCAAACATTGGTGGTGGTGGTGGGGGGGGTGCTGCGGGCCGGCGTTGTAGAGTTGTAGGCCCATGCGGAAGCGCTTTTGTCGGGGATCTAAAGCGAGATGGGCCCTGATTAGAAGCAGCTGGAGGACACATGCTTCCACTCAGCGGAACCTCCAGGCTTTTGCCTACAACATCCAGCCTTCTATTTTAGAACCCAACGGTTTTCGGGATGTGGGTGAGTGGGGGGGAGACCAAATTGGACACAGGCACATTAACAAACACACGTTAAGATACTGACACACAAACATTCAGGCACGCACACACAAGCCAGCGTACGCACACACGCGCACACACACGCACACACACGCACACACACACACACACACACACACACACACACACACACACACACACACACACATACACACACAAGTGCGCGCACAAACACACACACACACACACACACACACACACACACACACACACACACACACACACACACACACACACACACACACAAGCGTGCGCACAAACACACACACACACACACACACACACACACACACACACACACACACACACACACACGCCTCCTCCACAAACGCACACGCTGACGTACGCTGCATTGCACCCATGCACCCACACCGACACAAACAACACACATGCACAAACTATAACTGCACACAAATTAACACACACATTAACACACACACACTTTTCAAACACAAACTGCAAAAACTGTATATGCATACACACACACTCACACAAACACATACACCCTGACCCATTAGACTCCTGATAGTGGAGAAACACACACACAGCAAGCGCACACACACACACACACACACACACGCAAATACACACACACACACACAAGTACACACACACACATACAAGCAAGTACGCACACACATACAAGCGCACACACACACACACACACACACACATACAAGCGCACGCACACACACACACACACACACACACACAAAACACCCCCTCTCTCTCACACACACACACACACACACACACACACACACACACACACACACACACACACACACACACCCACACACACACACACACACACACTTCAAGAGGGAGGCCATGGGGTCCCACTAATAAGATGCAGTATCAGCAAACAGATTACACATGGCGTGCTAGTTATATTACACTGAGGAGTGTGTGTGTGTGTGTGTGTGCGCGGGTGCGTGCGTGCGTGCGCGCGTGCGTGCGTGCATGAGTGTTTGTGTGTGTATGTGTGTGTCTGCGTGCGTGCGTGTGCATGTGTGTGCGTGCGTGCGTGTGTTCCACTCTCATTTCCTCCAACTTCACCCCAGCAAATCAAAGAATGCCCGTATTTAGGAGAACAAAAGATCATCATCATCACGCTGGCCATCTGCTTAGGGATCCATGATAGACATGAAAGGAGAGAGAAAAAAGAAAAAAGAAAAAAGAAACGCGTTGGGTTTGCAACTCGTGGCTAGGATGATTTGCTTCATCAGGCATAAGCTGCTGTGTTGCACTGCCTGGCTGCCTCACTAGAACTCCAAAAAAAAAACCCTCCAACTCACTTTGTCAGTGTGACACAGCACTCCACAACACACATGTGTTCACTGCACACTGCACACAACGAAATTGCATTCATGCCTCATCCACGCAAAGGGGGCAATCCCCAATGGCGCCCCTAAGGGAGCAGTGCATTGGTATGGTACCATGCTAAGGGTACCTCAGTCATGGAGGAGGATGGGGGAAGGACTGGTTAATTACTCCCCCCCACCAACCTGGCGGGACGTGAGTTCAACCGGCAACCTTTGGGATACAACTCTGACGCCCTAACCGCTTACCCATGACTGCCTGAACATGCAACATGGATGAGCACATACTGTAACGTGTCATAACAGCTAAGGCAGTGATTCTCAAACTGTGGACCAGGGCCCACTGTTGGGCCTTAAAGGTTTTCCAAGTGGGCCTTAAATAGTCTTCAGGAAATTCTAAATAGTATTTGGAGGGTTGACAATTTGTACTCAAGTGTGTGCTATACGTTTACTGTAATGTGCACTAATGTGTTTGTTCTCTATCACTGTCACTCAGTGTTGAAACACATTACCCGTTAACCTTCAAGAAGCGAGGGGAGAAAAGCTCTTCCATGGTATTTCTTTACGCACTGAACTAAACTAACCAACAATATCTGTTAATGCACTAACTTGGTCTTTGTAATCTGCACTTCTGCATGCATTGTATGTGTACATTGATAATGCCCTCATTCGTAAGCTTCTTTAGATGAAAGTGTCTGTTAACTGTAAATGTAATGTAATAACAAAACCCTGAGAACATGTCTTAGACGTCAGCTAACTGTCACGGTTTTTGATGTGGCGTTTCGATCGATACGCGGAGATCATTCGATGTGTCACGGTAGGGACACATACACGCGAATTTACGAACTTTGCCATTCATTCCTATGAGAGAAGCGAAGGCAGGCGAAGGCAAGCGAAAGCAAGCGAACGGGAGCGAAGCGAAGTGAAATTATTAAAGAAAGTTTAATGTTATGCAAATGAGGAGCGAATTCGCCTGCCACGGCCCAATCAAATCAACAACATAACTGTTCCATTCCATTTGATTTGCCGCGACGACCTGATGACGGTTGGATTTCGCCTCTCTTCGCTTTGCTCGCTTCGCCTCCTATGTGTCCCTACCGTTAGTCTGCCACATACGGTAGTGTACAGCAATTAACATGAAGGTAATGCTGTCAGCAAAAAGACTCCAGTGGACACAATCCGGTTCAATCATCGTTCCACACCATCACCCGTGCACAAAGAGTTGCTTCACAAAAGGCTCCTTGGCTGCGGTGACCAACTCTTTTCACACACACAATCAACACTTAAGAGGGCTCAAGCATTCGTGACTGTGTTTCCATTGAGCCAGAGTATGTTTGTGAGTGTGTGTTTGTTTTGCACAGATAATCTGCATTGTATGAGGTTGCTTCCAGAGAGAGAGAGAGAGAGACAGAGTAATGTAAAAAGTGAGAGAATGCAAGCGTGCAAGCGTGTGTGGAGTGTGTGTTGGTGGGTGAGCTGATGTTGTAGTTGTAAGTGTGTTTTCAGAGAGAAGGGAAGAGTCATCGAGAAAACCGAAAGAAGAGAGTGTGTGTGTGTGTGTGTGTGTGTGTGTGTGTGTGTGTGTGTGTGTGTGTGTGTGTGTGTGTGTGTGTGTGTGTGTGTGTGTGTGTGTGTGTGTGTGTGTGTGTGTGTGTGTGTGTGTGTGTGTCTGTGTGTCTGTGTGTGTGTGTGTGTGTGTGTGTGTGTGTGTGAGTGTGTGTGTGTGTGTGGTGCATTTGTGAGGCTGTTTCCAGAGAGAAAGAGACTATAATAGAAAAAGTGAGAGGACGAAAACGGGCCAAGCGAGTGGAGTCTGTGTGTGTTGGTGGTGGGTGAGGAGTGTGTGTGTGTGTGTGTGTGTGTGTGTGTGTGTGTGTGTGTGTGTGTGTGTGTGTGTGTGTGTGTGTGTGTGTGTGTGTGTGTGTGTGTGTGTGTGTGTGTGTGTGTGTGTGTGTGTGTGTGTGTGCGTGCGTATGTTGGTGGTGGATGAGGAGAGTGTGTGTGTGTGTTGGTAGGAGAGCGAGTGGAGCGTGTGTTGGTGGTGCTGGTGGGTGAGGAATGTGTATGTTGGTGGTGGATGAGGAGAGTGTGTGTGTGTGTTGGTAGGAGAGCGAGTGGAGCGTGTGTTTTTGGGTGAGTGAGTGGAGTGTGTGTGTGTGTGTTGGTAGGAGAGCGAGTGGAGCGTGTGTTTTTGGGTGAGTGAGTGGAGTGTGTGTGTGTGTGTGTGTTGTTGGTGGTGGGTGAGCTGATGTTGCAGCACCTCAGGAGAGTGGAGTGGAACCTAGCCCTAGCTAGCGCCCTAGCGCCCTAGCGCGGTTACGTGGCGCTATTCCCACATGTCGCTATTCCGACGTTAATGTCTATTGTCGGAATCCC
>NC_085863.1:14839084-14846584 GCF_034702125.1 Engraulis encrasicolus | reverse complement strand
ATAGGACAAGCATTTCCTGGGGCGTGTCTCCCAATACAGCTAACTTTTGAGTTTAAACTTTAAAGTTTGAGGAAGCGTACTGTGCACCTGAGCTTGCTTTAGGGCTGTAAGGCATTGGCATCTAAAGGCACAAGGCAACTTTTAGAGCAATCTGTCTGGGCAACGATACTATAAGATGTTGTTTACACTGTATATCATATAATATTTGTAGGCCTACAGTATTAGGATAACTTGAATTAGCCGTGCACAACTTTTTCAACCATTCCTTCTGAGAATGAACAGCCAATCTTGATGTTGCCTGGCAACAGTGCTCAAAAAGTTGCCCTGTGTATTATTACCTTAACACTACACTAGTGTGGCATCAGGAAGGGAAGGGAGGCAGTACAGGGTGGGGAGACAGCAGACTACAGCCAGCACTGCAAAAACACATGCCATGTCCTCTCTCTCTCTCTCTCTCTCCCTCCCTCTCTCTCTCTCTCTCTCTCTCTCTCTCTCTCTCTCTCTCTCTCTCTCTCTCTCCCTCCCTCTCTCACACAATCTCTCCCTTTTGCTCTCTCACTCACTGCCCCTCTCTGTCTGTCTGTCTGTCTGTCTGTCTGTCTGTCTGTCTCTCTCTCTCTCTCTCTCTCTCTCTCTCTCTCTCTCTCTCTCTCTCTCTCTCTCTCAGTTACAATCTCTCCCTTTTGCTCTCTCACTCACTGCCCCCCCTCTGTCTGTCTGTCTGTCTGTCTGTCTGTCTGTCTGTCTCTCTCTCTCTCTCTCTCTCTCTCTCTCTCTCTCTCTCTCTCTCTCTCTCTCTCTCTCTCTCTCTCTCTCTCTCTCTCTCTCTCTCTCTCTCTCTCCTTCCCTCCCTCTCTCCACTCAGACATCCAGTAGAGTTAATGTGCTTTCATGCATAATTGCGTTCCTGGCATGTCCATTAGAGAGTAACGGATCAAGAGAGGGAGAGAGAGAGTGGGCCACCTTTGGCCACCTCTTCAAACTCGGGCCCAAACTAAAAACCTCCAACTCTCTCCAACTTGAAACCCAGTCATGTGTGATGTGAGGGAGCCGGAGTAGAGTGGAGTCAAACTGCATTTAGAGAGGGCGATCTCATCCGCTGCACCGCTGTTCTCTGCCTAAGCAAGCTGCATAATTGGACATCGAGAGACTATTTCATAATACATACAGTACTGTACGTGGTAGTATCCAAATATGTCCATGGACAAGGACCTACAAAGCTTACAGCAATTGTTGAGTCAGATTCCCTTAATGTAAAAAAACATAGCACAGAGAAAGAGCTCGTTTTGAATCCCTTATGGCAGAGCTGTGTTATAACGTTATTGTATCCGAAATGGTAATGACCAAGTCTTAATCGGTTACCTAAGACTCCTTGCATTGTCATAGCAATGTTGTTATGCTGTAGTTAAGTGTTTTCAGCAAAGAGTGAATAGGCTCGCCAACAGGCCCATCTGCAGTAAGAGGCTACCAAAAACTAATTTGATGTTATTACAAGTGGCAGAAAATCATCGACAACGATTGTCAACCAAAACCTTTTGTATATTGTGACTCACGGCGTCAAACAGAATTATCCGACTTGGCCAGGTCTCAAAGTCTGAGAGGGTGGCCTGACAGAGCAAGGCATAGGAATCTGGCCATCACATTATTGACCAGAGTGAATAGACCAACATTGTAGGTAAACACAATTGCGATTACTCTGAAAAAAAACTCCATAGGGACTGTAAAGTGATACTGTCCCATTTTTTGAAGTAAGCTCATATTACACCTCCCCTTTAGTTAAATAATCGAGTTTTACCTTTCTCCTGTACCTCCTGCCGTTCTCTGAATACGGCAGTGCAAATTTTACCTCCAAGCTAGCAGTTCACATTGAGTCCTATGAGACCAGTTAGCCGCCAGCTGGTCTCATAGGACTCAATGTTAACTGCTAGCATGGAGGTAAAATTTGAACTGCCATACTTAGAGAACAGTTGAACGTACAGGAGAAAGGTAAAACTCAATTATTTAACTAAATGGGGAGGTGTAATATGAGCGTATTTCCAAAAATGGGACAGTATCACTTAAGAGAGAGTCCAGCTGCAACGCGTGGCCTGTGTCCATCCGTAATGACAAGCAGAGGACAAGCACAGGCTGATGCCTAAACTGTTGGCAGAACACAAACTTGCGAGGCGCACACACCTCTTCCCCACAGACACGAGCCATTCCTACTGCCTGAGATCAGTGCTGACAGGGATAGAAAGAGACGGGGGAGAGAGAGAGAGAGAGAGAGAGAGAGAGAGAGAGAGAGAGAGAGAGAGAGAGAGAGAGAGAGAGAGAGAGAGAGAGAGACTGACAAACAGTGCAGACACTGAGAGATAAAGGGACAGACAGACAGAAAGAGGGAGAGGCAGCCAGACCCAGAGAAAGCGAGTGTGTGTGTGTGTGTGTGTGTGTGTGTGTGTGTGTGTGTGTGTGTGTGTGTGTGTGTGTGTGTGTGTGTGTGTGTGTGTGCGCCTGCACGTGTGTGTGCGACAGAGAGAGAGAGAGAGAGACAGAGAGAGAGAAAGAGAGAGAGAGAGGTAAGTGGACTGCAGTAGAGTAGAGTAGAGTAGAGTAGAGTAGAATAGAGTAGAATAGAGTAGAGTAGAGTAGAGTAGAGAAGAGCAGAGAAGAGCAGAGAAGAAGTGTAGAGCAGTAGAGCAGAGTAGAGTAGAGTAGAGTAGAGTAGAGTAGAATAGAGTAGAGTAGAATAGAGTAGAGTAGAGTAGAGTAGAGTAGAGTAGAGTAGAATAGAGTAGAATAGAGTAGAGTAGAGTACTTACAAGCCTTCCCTGCAGCCATCTATGAGGGCCTGGAAGAGGGGCTTGTTGTGGGGGATGGTCTGCAGGATGTTGCCATCGCTGGTCACGTAGCCGATGGCCCACTGGCCCAGACGCGTACAGCTCAGACGGAAGATATAGCTGCAGGGCAGGACGGGCACAGATGGAGAGAGGGATGGACGGGAGGAGAGAAAGGGAGAGAGGGAGAGAGGGAGAGGAAGGGAGAGAGGGAGAGAGGGAGAGAGAGGGGGAGAGAGGGGGCGGGGGAGAAAGTGGGGTGGGGAGAATAAGATAAATTAGTACTGTATCTGAAACGGCAAATACACACACAAGAACGCACACATGCGCGCATGCACGCACACACACACGCATGCACACACTTACATGCGCACGCACACACACACACACACGCTCGCAAGCACACATACACTGTGACACAGTCATTGCAACAAGTACAGCAATGAACTGGTCTCTATGCGTCAAATCCTACGGCATTTAAACACCATGAACAATATGTCAAGTATTGCTGCAACATCATGTTCTGCTCTAAGCTACTGTATGCTTTCCAGGCTGAAATACTGCACAGCACTGTACGCTCCAGACTCAAAACAAGTGTTTACACCATGTCAGAATTTGATGTGAGTTCTCAGGCAACAGTCACAGAGACTGACAACAGATATCAGGTTCTGCATTTGGAAGAGGTGCAGGCCTCAGTGTTTCACAAAACTCTGTACAATAGTATAAAAGGCCAACAGAAACATAACGAAGGGCCTAGAATAAATGTGGCATGGAGAATTGTTCACTTGATAAAACAACTTTAATGCGCTAGTGTTTGAACATGAGCGTAGTGTCTATTGTGAGTTATTAGCTTCAATGCTCTGCGCAATGTTACTGCCAATGTACTGACAATACAATTTGCTAGGGCACACAACATTATTTTTTAAATAGAGCATGTTAAATCAGGCTCTGGCTCCTTGTGTGTGACTAAGTATGGCACAAGAATAAAGACAAATGCGGAACAGAAAGAGCCGGCGGCGAGTGTGCTGTACAGTAATACGGTTATTTTCCCCAAGGAAATAAAAATAGCTGTGTGTGTGTGTCTGTGTGACTGTGCATGCAATGCCATGCTACTGTTTGACATTAGGAATCTGGGTTTTGCCAGGAAACTGTGCTCCACGCCACACACGACACATTACACGACTACACCACATCTTACTACACTACCCTGCACTACACCACATCACGCTACACTACTGTCTATTGATACCCCACAACAAAAGGAAAAACATCACAAATTCAAACAGTAGAAGGTCTACCGTATATTTGCTTCATCTGATGTAGAAGAGACCATGTGCAATAATTGAGTCAAGAATCAAAATTGAAGAAACCAGCTGTTCGTTATGAAAATATAGCATATCTCTATAGTGGCTTGTTAGTGAACTCACTCGTGTTAGGAACACAGGCAGCAGGAATATAGTATGTTTGGACTTTTTACTTTTAACTTTCTTCCTCAGGCCAATTTTTTTTGTGCTGCCCACCACCAACCCCTGTCTCCATTACTGTAAAGCAGCCTGTGGCTGTGGCCTGCCAGTCATTGGGCTTGCCATTGAGATTGGTTTATTATATCAGCGCTATTTTTACTGCGGCGCAGCAAAGGCAGTCAATGGCCGCCTGTGTTAGACCGGATTAAATGCACGAGCCGCCAACTGCGCACTACAGCAGTCTTGGCTCCTTATAAGGGTAGCCTACCGCTTTCCTATTAGCTGGGCAGATTTGCATGCATTTCCTGTCAAAATCTGCTTCACCTATTTTTTTTCTTCCTCTTTTTTTCATCTAATAATACCCTTCTTTAAGCAGCAGGTATTCCGCACTATATTTATATTGCATTTAGCTGACGCTCACATTCAAAGCGTCCTGCAGTGAAATGGGTACAAGGCCTAGCAGTCCGTCCCCCCCACCAGGAGTAAAGTGCTGCTTGATGCTTTTGTAAAGAGGTAAGTGGACTGCATTTATATGCCACAGCCCTATACCGGCCAGAGTACCCAATGTGCTTTACATTGAATGCCTCACATTAGCCCATTCACACAAGCATTTACACACTGTATTCCCCAACAGTACTATGAACTAGAAACGTTTACGCTGTAGTACTCAATATAGCAAAAATGTCCAGATGACATACACATTTTAGGTGTTCTCAACAGGTTTTCAGGTACCAATAAATTAACTCTGGTTGGCATTGTGTTTTTAAGTACAACTGACATCCTAACACAATGTCTTTGAGTTTGTAAATTGGAACTCTATCTGGCATATGAGTGGTTAGATGTCTTGACAACAGCTGAGGCGACCATGGAGTAGTGGTTAAACAGCTGGTCTTCAACCTCAAAGGTTGCAAGTTCAATCCCCAACATGGAGATAACCTTACCTACTTCCTAGAACATGGTATGAAAATGTTCAGATGGCCACCAGACCCATGACTCAAGCTTTAATTAGCAATATTTTTCACATTTAGTTTTGAGCGAAATTACAAAAGAAAAAGGCTTCGGTAAAGCAAGACAATGTTTGAGTTGCTGTGGTCTGGATAGGGGAATGGCCACAAGATCAGAGGATTGCAGGTTTGAATCCTGTATTACCAATAAAAAACACTCAAGTAGATATTTATTGTTTATTTCTCTCGAAACTGTGAAAGTTACACATTTTTTAAATCATGTCAATTGGAACTATACAGTATCTGAGATATGAGACTATGGATGTCAGCGTGTTGGGCTTGGGCAGTCATGGACTAACAGTTAAGCAGTTGGCCTCAAAACATGATGGTTTCAAGTTTGATTCCCAGCACGGGATGTTTGTAAAAAAAAAATATAAAAAAAAAACACATTCAAACATTATTGTTTTGGTATGATGTCAGTTGGTCGAATTTGAAGTGGAAAGTATGTGTGAAACACATTTGACTGTTAATTATGAGTAAGTCCAATACTTTCTAACAAACAGGGCTAACTTTCTACCAATACAAAACCTGCAGTTGAGTGGTGTAGGGGATAGTCCTCTGCATATAGCCATATTGGCATGTCCTTATCTTGAGGTTGAGAGTTCGAATCCTAAGGCTGGCTCACTCACTTTTTTGGTTGTTTTAGTTGTTTTTTTAATTGTTTACCAGCTTCTGCTTTGTGTAAAGAAGAACCCACCCATGTCAGAACCATAGAAACCCTATTTTATTAAAATGTAACATAAAATACAAACTTCTCTAAAAATGGTGAATCTGTCAATGGGGGATAGATTTACTCAATACCATGTGACCATCAAACCACAACTGACAAATGTGTCTATCAACCTCACTTCAAGGTAAGAAAAGACCCATAAAAGTGTATTGGTGTGTATGTGTAGTAGTTTACTATGTTGCTGTGTGTGACATTAGGTGCTCTTGATGCTACACTGGGTGTATGTTTTGTTAGCAACTTAGCTTAGAATGTTTGCTACTGCTAGTTAGGCTAGCACTGTGTAGGCCTTTCATACAAATCTTTTTCTTGTATCATACATCTGCAGTGTATTTGCAAGTGATGCGTTGCATTTTCATGATGACATATTGCACATTGAACTTCTGTATAAACCAGTGTAGCAATCATGCTGTAGGGGCCTAATCCAACAAGTCCTCATGAAAGCCTTAAACTTATTAGGCCTATTTATGCTCCACAGGCAGCCGATATGGGACCACCAGAACTCTATGATCCATCAGCTCTACTCAACACTCCAAAGGATAAACAACTGACTGTGTTGTGAAGTCTGACACTATTTTGGGAGAAATGTTATTGTAAGTTAGGCTATATGGATCTCCTTCAGCCACCAACTCCTAATAAAAGATTCAGAAATGGACAACAAATAAATGACTAAATTGCCTAATGTGTTGAGGTTGATTCTTTTGTAATATATTGACTGTTGACTGTGTGGTCTAAATTTTAGATTTAGATTTAGATTGTTGTGTATTGTATGATTGTTGTGTTATTGTCTACTGTTTTTGTTTGTCAACCACATGGAACAAAAAAAAAAAAAACTTGATATAAAGCATTGTTCATGTTTGTGGAATTAAAGCTCATGTTATACAGTATTTGGTTTAAACAGAGGGGTGGTAGCCTAGTGCATTAGTATAAACCAACCAATCAATAAACCAACCAAGATTTTTTTTGGGCTCTAAAATGGGAAAACATAAAACTTTTAATTTTGGAATCAAAAACTTAGAGCCAATATAGCTAAACAATGCTGTGCTTGTTTACTTAAAAATTTTAACTGTCTGCTTAGTACTAATTGCATTGTGCATTTTCTCGAAATATTTATGTCAATGGAGCATGTTAGATCTTTGAGTAGCAGCTACTAAAACATTCAAGATTTTATTTTTTCTCATAACATTTGTTTTCACATAACATGTCTGATTTTATGTAAGACTTACACAAACGTTTTAGTTTTCAACTCAAATCTTTTGTGTAAACCATTGTTTCTGTGCATTTTAGAGTTTGGAGTACATACTTGACTTGGGCTGCTAAAAACTAAAAATCTAATTATGGAATTAAAGTTTTCAATCTTTTCAGTCATTTCAAAGTTTTTGATCATCTTCTGAAAGATTTTGTGTCCTGCATATGCATGCATGTATGTAGTATTTACATAAAACATTTGGTCACAAAACTAAAACTTTAACGGGAATAAGTTTCCACAAAAG
>NC_085863.1:14811584-14834084 GCF_034702125.1 Engraulis encrasicolus | reverse complement strand
GAGAGAGCGGGAGACAAGGGTTGAGCAGTTTCCAATGCCAGCTGCTGACTCCGTTATTTCGCTATCCTACTACAGCTATGCTCCACTGCACAACAATGCATCCATCTCTTCATCTCTCTCTCTCTCTCTCTCTCTCTCTCTCTCTCTCTCCCCACCCCTCTTTCTCTTTTTTCTGGAGCTGAATAGAATGGCTTTTATTGTCACTAGACATGTGTACAATGTACACTACAAACAAGCTCAATGAATCGAATGAATGAATCTCACTATTCTGCAAAAAATACTGTAGTACTTAAAGGCTATATACAGTAAAACAAAAAATACTACAGTCATAAAAAAAGACAAAAATACTGATACTAAAACTGCCTCTCTTTACACCAGCCCCCTAAAGATGTCTGGGATCCAGCTAGATCAAGTAGGTAGCAGGCTTCACTCAGGTTTCTTGATAACTTTTAAGGGTGCTGTCCCAAATGAATACTTTGAATCAAAGAAAAGGGGGGCGCACCTTGCATCAATTGTTTCTTTTTTCTTTTTGTGCACAGACGCGTTTCGGCGTGTGCCTTCCTCAGTGTGCACCCAGGTATCCCGCTAGTCCTGATATTCTGAGTGTCTCTCCCTCCTCGGCTGTGCAGCCTGCATTGCTACCCTAACACCCTGAGCATATAAGTCTAGCTGAGGGCAGAGAGAGTAGAGAGGTTCCATTATTGCAAGGGGGAGGGGGGGGGAATCCCCCTTTAGGCAGACCTAAGCAGACCTAAGGACTGTTCTATTCAATGCAAGGAGTATTATGACATGCCCCTTTAGGCAGACCGGAACCTGGTCATGTTAGGTGCCCATAGCAACATATTATGTTGGCATATCTCTATATACTTAAAGAATCTCTGACTGCACAGGGGTTCCCAACCTTTTCCAACGTGGGGCCAACTTGAAATTTTCACAAATGTTCGGGGCCCATCTCTGACCCAATAAACAATAAAAACTCAAATAAATCTACAACAACACACTGAAAGAATATCGTTACGAGTTTTAGAAAATGATCTCAAGGCTCACTTGGAGTACATTCAGGGCCCACCAGTGGGACCCGGCCCACAGTTTGAGAGGCACTAGCAGAGATTCTCTACTCTCTCTGGTACTAGTCTAGTAGTCGTAGAAGGCAGACAATACAGGCTGCAGGAAGTCTACCCCCCCCTCCCCCCTCTGCCCAGAAGTCCCTCTACCCCCCCCCCCCCCCTCTCCGCCCAGAAGTCCCTCTACCCCCTCCCCCCCTCCCCCTCCCTCTCCCCCAGAAGAATACCCTGTACCCCCCCCCTCTCCGCCCAGAAGTCCCTTTCTACCCCCCCCCCCCTCTCCGCCCAGAAGTCCCTCTACCCCCTCCCCTCCCCCCCCCCTCTCTCCGCCCAGAAGTCCCTCTACACCCTCCCCCCCCCCATCCCTCTCTATCCAGTCCAGTCCAGTCCAGTCCAGGCCAACCCCCCAGGATGGCAGCCTGTACACCTCTGACCTTCCGCTAATTAGCTGGCTTCTACACTCCTCTCCTCTCCACTCCTCTCCTCCCACGCTGGGCAGCACAGGCACGGGCAACAGCAGCCAGGCACACGGGAAGAGGAGGGGGAGAGGGCTCAAGGAATGGTGGAGGAGGAGAGGGGAGGGGAAAAGAAAGGGAGAGGAGGAGGAGAGGGACAGGGGGACAGGGAAGAGGAGGAGGAGAGGGCTCAAGGAATGGTGGAGGAGGAGGAGGAGGAGGAGGAGGGAGGGGAAAAGAAAGGGAGAGGAGGAGAGAGGGGGACAGGGAAGAGGAGGGGGAGAGGGCTCAAGGAATGGTGGAGGAGGAGGAGGAGAGGGGAGGGGAAAAGAAAGGGAGAGGAGGAGGAGGAGAGGGACAGGGGGACAGGGGGGACAGGGGACAGGGGGTGGGTGGCTGGGCTCAAGGAATGGTGGAGGAGGAGGAAGAGGAGGAGGAGGAGAGGGCAGGGAGGGGAAAAGAAAGGAAGAGGAGGAAGAGAGAGACAGGGGACAGGGGAGAGGAGGGGGAGAGGGCTCAAGGAATGGTGGAGGAGGAGGAGAGGGGAGGGAAGGGAAAAGAAAGGGAGAGGAGGAGGAGAGGGACAGAGGGACAGGGGGGACAGGGGACAGGGGGTGGGTGGCTGGGCTCAAGGAATGGTGGAGCAGGAGGAGGAGGAGAGGGGGAGGAGGAGGAGGAGGAGGAGGAGGAGGAGGAGGAGGAGGGGCGGGTGGCTGGGCTCAAGGAATGGTGGAGGAGGAGGAGAAGTAGGAGGAGGAGAAGGTGAAGAAGAAGGGAGGGAGAAGGGAAGGGAGAGGAGGAGGGGGGTGCTCAAGGAGAAGATTGAGGTTTAGGTGGAGGAAAAGAGGAGGGCTTGCTGAAGCAAGAGGGGGAGTAACAATATGTAGGTCTGAGGAGGCAGAGACGTAGGGGAGGAGGAGGAGGAGGAGGAAAAGGAGGAGGAGAAGACGGAAGTAGGAGGATGAGGAGGAGGAGAAAAGGATGTGGAGGAGTATAAGGTGGTGTAAGGAGGCGGGAGACTGAGGTGACACACTGTGAAGGCAGATGGCACGTCTCGTCTCTGTGGCTTCATGGCACTCGCATACACACACACACACACACACACACACACACACACACACACACACACACACACACACACACACACACACACACACACACACACACACACACACACACACACACACACATACACACATACACACACACACACACACACACACACACACACACGCTCACACACACAAGCTCACAAACGCCGCACTGCATTCCTGTGTGCTGTTGAGTTGAGCGGGGATGCCGAAATTGAGTTTCATTTCCCTTGACAAATTCAATTGACCGGCACCTTGGCACGTGCATCTACCCGACTTAACCTACTTCTAGCCCTGGCATTATTTCTCCACTCCAATAACTGGGAGAGGTGGGAAAATTGGAACTACTGCAGTTCTGTGCCATGAAAACGAATTCCCTAACCTTAATTTCCCGTGACAATGTTGGCATCGTAGCCCAATTTTGTCATGTGACAAAGTATGACAGACCACAGGCAGAATAGAACAGAATAGAATAGAATAGAATAGAATAGAATAGAATAGAATAGAATAGAATAGAATAGAATAGAATAGAATAGAACAGAATAGAATAGAATAGAATGTCTTTTACCACCGTACACACATAGTGCGATTTGTAAGGGGGGATGGGGCGGGATTGTCCCCCCTTCTGGTTTTGATATCTCCACTTCTTCTACATGATTTTACCACACTTTAATGTAATTCCATTGATACTGCTTAAAATCTTAAACATATCCCCTTTTCAGGTTTTCCGACAAATCCATACCCTGCGTACACATGCATAGCGAGGACGGTAACACTGTGTTGTCTGTTACCGCGAGGACTGTGTAGTGCGTGATGCCCTACCTGCCAGGCTTGTTGATGTACTTCTGCAGGCGTGCCTTGACCTCGTCGTAGGTGAGGAAGGCCATGTAGCCGGGGTGAGTGACCGCCAGGAAGTTCCAGTTTCTCAAGATGGAGCCCCACGGCTGAAAGGAAGTAGATTATTTAAAAAAAAGAATTAACCAAAATACACAAATCAGGGGCCTTTACTAAGAAGCTGGTTCAGGGGTAAACCAGGTTAAGTTGGGAGGTAAATCATCTAATAGAAGAGCCTGGAGTCCTGATTTTCCTATTCTAAGAAGCTGGTTCAGAAGTAAAAGGTTATGGGTACTCCAGGCTCTTCTATTAGATGATTGACCTCTTAACTTAACCTGGTTTACTCATGAACCAGCTTCATAGTATAGGCCCCAGAATGTGAATAAACAAAATAGCAAACATAAAGCAATCAAAATATTGTTCTTGTAAGATCTACCAAGACAACCGAGAGGGTATTATGCCAGAATTTACAGAATGCATTTACTTATTGACACCATCATCCACAAAAAAAACTTTTTTTTAAAGTGCTTCCACGAATTCATTCTGTGTGGAAATATATTTTGAAAAGTTTATTCCCCAAGTGCATTTGCAACATTTTTCAAGCTACCGCACTACCTACTAAACTCAGCACAAACTCAGAGAGGCACTTTCATGCCTGGCGGAGCAGCAGTGAGAGTGAGTGTCGCAGTAGACAACAAAGGTCTAGAGTTTCAGCTGCTATTCTTATGTGCCGGATGCTGCAGGTATTCTGATACTCTGTGTGTGTGTGTGTGTGTGTGTGTGTGTGTGTGTGTGTGTGTGTGTGTGTGTGTGTGTGTGTGTGTGTGTGTGTGTGTGTGTGTGTGTGTGTGTGTGTGTGTGTGTGTGTGTGTGTGTGTGTGTGTGTGTGTGTGTTGTGTGTGTGTGTGTGTGTGTGTGTGTGTGTGTGTGTGTGTGTGTGTGTGTGTGTGTGTGTGTGTGTGTGTGTGTGTGCACGCCTGTGTGTGTGTGTGCGTGTGTGTGTGCGTGTGTCAGCCAAGGCCACGCTCCTGTGCTCCTATGCTGCTCACTGCAGCAGTGGTGCGGCTAAAGACTTGAGCACACGGAGGTGTGTTGGGCAATTAGCTCCTTTGTGAACCAGATAGGTGAGGTGAGATTTCACTCAGTGGAATCACGCATGTCCAAAGTGTGTCCTTAGTAGACTTACTGTACATACAGGGTGCGATTTGTAGGGCGGGGATGGGGGGGATTGTCCCCGCTTCTGGTCTTGATATTGTCACTTTTTCTACATGATTTTATCACAGTTCATTGTAATTCCATTGATATTGCTTAAAATCTTAAACATATCCCCCCTTCTGGTTTTCTGACAAATCGCACCTTGTGTACATACTTTCAGGGCTGTAAATTAACTTTTTTCCTCATCAGCCCTAAGGGCTTGTAGATGTTTTATGTCACTAGTTGCCACACATACAGTACATTCAGTACAGTCTAGATCAGTGATTTTCAACCTATGGGCCGGGGCCCACTGGTGGGCCCTGAAGATATTCCAAGTGTGCCTTGAAATCATTTTCTACATATTATAATCATATTTTGGTGTGTGTTGCTATTGATTTATTTGAGTTTTATTCTTTATTGGGTCAGAAGTGGGCCCTGAACATTTGTGACAATTTCGAGTGGGCCCTGAACATTTGTGACAATTTCGAGTGGGCCCCATGATGGAAAAGGTTGGGAACCCCTGGTCTAGATGGCTTGTAAGTTTCCTTTTCTACCAGCCAAACTGAATTTTCACCACCACTTGGCCGGTTGGCAGGTGTTTATTTAGAGCCCTCCACACTGTGCTCTCTCTGTCTCTCTCTCTGTGCGTACATATATATGTATTAGTGTGCTCACAATGTATATACACTGTACACATATATCTCACTGTGTCCACTGTGTCATAAGCGTGTCCAGAGTTTATCAGTAGTGCTTCAATGATTTCACAAAACACTGTGTACATGATTTCTCCTGTGGTCTCATGGGTTGGGGTTGGGTGGGGTTTGGAAGGGATTTCTTGTTTTGTGTGTATTATTTTGTTTTATTTTGTGGTTATACCTGTATTTTCCTTTTCTTTGGGTTTCCCTGCGGTTAAGCAGCTTTGTGCAGCTTTTTAAGGGCTTTCTCCCTTTCAATATCAATGTCAATCAATCAATTGCTGTATGTCTCTTTCACCTGCTAAGATATTGAATAAAAACGTATCATCATCTCATCATGTCAAAAGTGGGGAGCTAAAAAAGTTTTTTTTTCTCTTCTTGAGTTACTTTGACATAATCATTGTGGCCGAGACCAGTAGTATGGTGCTACAGTTAGTTCCATAAGTGTCCAATGGCAGTGAGAGGGTTAAGTGATGAGTGTGTGTGTTGGCATTCGTCAAGTCAGGGAGTGGAGGCTGCATTCGTTAGAAGAGCCTCGGGAAGTGAAGAACAACAAAATAACAACCACACACCGGACCCAACCCTTTTGATCAGGCAACAAAAAAAACAGCCAGACAAATCAGACAAACGAGTGAAATTGCTTTAACTGTCACATACAATAAAGACGGTGGAAGGAGCAACTGTCATGCCAAGGGAGCTTTTGACTTCCTGAAGCAGTGTTCTCCATCCTGAGTGCGTCTTAATATGCGACCTTACCTCCTCCACTTGCGCTTGTCTCCTCGTCCCGCCTCCTGGCCCCTCACTGAGAAAACGATAAAGTTTCCCAGCTGTCATCTTGCCAAAAGCTCAATTGTAGAGGGACTTTTTTTTTTCATTCACCATGGGATTGCAAAAGAGAAAAACAGACTCCCTCAATTGAGCTTGTTGTGGCTAGGCTGACAGCTGGGAAACTATATTGTTTTCTCCACGGAGGAGGGGCCATCATGACGAGAAGCAAGTGGAGGAGGCAAGTGGAGGAGGCAAGGTCGCATATTAAGACGCACTCCCTGACTCATAAAGGAGTCCAACTACTAAGCCCTTCCTGCTGGGGGTTATGACATGACTGACAGGTGCTTCAAAGCCGTGTGGGGGCAGGGTGGTTCTTGCGTGACTCACACTGTACACACACGGTCGTGTTTGTGACACAGCTGGCTGGATGTTTACCGACTGGGTTGGGGACCCGCCACCTCCAGCTCCACCTCCACCCACACTGGAACGGCGTGGAGAAAAGGTGATCCCCAGTTTCAGTTTTCAAACAGCTCCTCACTTGATGATGTGTCCCTGACATTTAGAGAGGAACCCCTGGTGTTTTCTCTGGCTGTGGGCGTGGGTTGGCGTACAGTACACAAGACTAGCGCTGCCTGCGCTCAATATATTGATGGCGTGATATATTGTGGCGTAACTCCTACATCAATATCAATACCAGTCACCGCTGATAACACACGCACACACACGCACACGCACACACACACACACACACGCACACGCACACGCGCACACACACACACGCACACGCACACGCGCACACACACACACACACACACACTGTAACTAACTGTACAGTATATCCCCACGTAACCTCCCCCAGAGTGCTCAATATTTCCATATCACTTCTCATCTATTCACAACCCAGAAACAGCCCTTGAGGCTAGTCTGGTTATTACTCAAAGAATTATTCAACATGCGTCCTCTACTTTTTGCTTGGAGCTTGTTTTTGAAAGTTGTGTGAATATCACCAACTTTTTTTGGTATAGTGTCTCTATGTTTTATTATACATACAGTATATACTGTATAATTGTTTTTGTACTGTTGGTGTTTTGTTTCAGTGTAAACACAACCATTTATTTACACAAACATGCAATTCCAAATCAGACCTGCCAAATAAATATAACATGTTGCTTATGTTCCACCTAGATTTCTAGTTAATATCACTTCCTTTGTCTATGAAAAACTTTGGATTGAAATCTTTTGTTTCTCTAAATGTGCTTATATAAAATCACCCTGAGAAATTGTACCCAAAATGTTTTTTTTGTGTGTGTGTGGATGGCAGGAAGTGCTCGACTAATTTGTGTCTAGTGGGGCTCTTGAAGTTTCTTCCATAACGCCGCTCACCTGAAAGGGCCTGGTGAAGATGTCAAACTCAAAGACTGAGATGTAGTCATTGCAGGGCTTGACGTTAACTTTGTTGCTCACCGGCCACTGTGGCTAGTGGTTTTCCCGAGTCACTAGCCATTTAGCCTTTCTGCTAGCCAGGGTTTTATTTATTATTTTCTTTTGAACATACTTGCATTTAAATACAAATAATTGACTCATCTACTGTATTTTTTCACACCAAAGAATGTTACCAGTCAAAGTGGCTAGTGAGACTGAAATTGTTACAAGCCACAGCCAAGTTTTACCAGCATTTGGCTGGTTGGCAGGTACCAGCGTCAAGCCCTGCATTGCAGGTCAGGTCAATGGTGGACTTGAGGGCCATGGCTGTACACAGTATATCCTCATGTAACCTCCCCCAGAGTGGTCAATATTTCCATATCACTTCTCATCTATTCACAACCCAGAAACAGCCCTTGGGGCTAGTCTGATTATTACTCGAAGAATTATTCAACGTCAAATTATTCAATGCGTTCTCTACTTTTTGCTTAGAGCTTGTTTTTGAAAGTTGTGTGAATATCACCATCATTTTTGTATAGTGTCTCTATGTTTTATTATTTATATATACACAGTATACATTTCTTACTCCTGTTTTTTTTTGTTTGTATTGTTGGTGTTTTGTTTCAGAGTGAACACACCATTTATTTACACAAACATGCCATTGCAAATCAGACCTGCCAAATAAATATGACATATCACCTAGTCACACTGGATCCAAAATTATTTCTGTGTGAATATCAGGAAGTGCTCGACTGTGCCCAGAGGAGCGCTTAACCAGAGAGAGTAGAGAGAGAGAGGTTCCATTGGCCCATTGTTTCCGGGTTCTATTATTGCAAGGGAAAGGGGGGGGGGGATCCCCCTTTAGGCAGACCTAGGCAGACCTAAGGACTGTTCTATTCAATGCTAGGAGCATTATGACACGCCCCTTTAGGCAGACCGGAACCTGGTCACGTTAGGTGCCCATAGAAACCTATTATGTTGGCATATCTCTATATACTTAAAGAATCTCTGGCTTAACCCAGTAAGACACGGCCCCTGTTATAAATAAATTAGCTGTTAGCAAAAGAGCAATGATCAAGTTGTAACATCTTTACCAAAGTCCCTGAGAATTGTACTTTCAAAGTGCTGTAGTATAATGGTAGTAAAGGTTTTTCAGTGACTATTACAGTGTTCCACTGGTGAAGGAGCGCACATGAAGGGGGGCTACAGTTTTTTTTTCGTAAAGCACGCCGCTCACCTGAAAGAGCCTGGTGAAGATGTCGAACTCAAAGACTGAGATGTAGTCGTTGCAGGTCAGGTCAATGGTGGACTTGAGGGCCATGGCTTCTAGTCCCGAGCTGATGGGATGGACCTCGTGAAGGCACTGGCGGAACACTTTCCATGGCACTATGGTCCTGCAACACATGGAGATACGCAGAAGTTAGTCAAAAAGGCAAGGCAAGGCAAGGCAAGATAAAGATACTAGATGTATGTCGTTGATTATGTCTATGTTACAGTTTTTTTCAATTGCTAACAAGCTCTTACCCACACTTTGGATACTTTTTCTAAACTCTTAACACAGACTACCACCTACCAAGCACAATTGGCCAAACGGTTCATTTTCTTCTCAAAAGCATACACTGTTAAATATACACAAAGAAATGCATTCATTGACTGCAAACTGTGTGAAAAAGGCATGTAATGTGTCAACTGTATGGCAATGGAAAGCCCTTGGTGTGCTAACTGTATTAAGAGTTTTGCAAATCTCGCTGAGGATTGGACAAAAGCTTGTTAGCAATTGAAAAAAACTGTAAATGAGTACTTCGATTTTTCGTATGTTTCAGATGTGAACGATTTATCTTTTACCTGAAATGTTTTGACAGTGTAGCTTCCGTCTTCATTAGAGGGTCAGCCTCTAATTAAGACCGAGGCTACACCGTTGAAACATGTCAGGGAATGTCAATTTTTACATGTCTGAAACATAAGAAACATCTAAGTACTGAAGGCAAGATACATTTGTGTCTACAGCACATTTCATATGTAAGGAGAACAACAGAAGTCCACACACTGACAACTCAAATGAATAACAAAAACTTCAATAACACCAGTGGAGGCCTCTCTAATGCTGTGTATTATCTCTGCAACTACAGATAGAAAATAAACAAGTATTCTCTTGGCATGGCATTGGCCCTGTTTTGACTTGCTTTCGTACCCTAACATCAGCAGTGCATACATGTACATGTACATCTGCCTGTCGCCAGGTGCAACACGATGTGATTTAACAAAACAGCTCTGAGGAGACAACCACTTCAATAACAGTCTAGAGAAGACGCTTCAGGACATCATCTGACAAATTAGTTTGACTGCCTTTGGAACCCAGCCATCGGAGGATATGAGATTATGCTTCAAAAGAGAGAGAGAGAGGGAGAGAGAGAGGGAGAGAGAGAGAGAGGGAGAGGGAGAGAGAGAGAGAGACAGAGTCGGTGTGTGAGAGAGAGAGGGAGGGCGAGAGAGAGGGCGAGAGAGAGAGAGAGAGAGAGAGACAGAGACAGAGACAGAGAGGAGAGAGAGATAGAGAGAGACACACACACACACACACACAGGCAGAGACAGAGACAGAGAGGAGAGAGAGAGAGGGAGAGGGAGAGAGAGAGACAGACAGACAGGCAGACAGACAGGCAGGCAGGCAGGCAGACAGACAGATAACAGATAAGACAGACAGGAAGACAGAGACAGCCAACACCACAACACAGAGAGAGAGAGAGCGAGAGAGAGAGAGAGAGAGAGAGAGAGAGAGAGAGAGAGAGAGAGAGAGAGAGAGAGAGAGAGAGAGAGAGAGAGGCAGACAGACAGACAGACAGACAGACAGACAGACAGACAGACAGACAGACAGACAGACAGACAGACAGACAGACAGACAACACCACAACAGGTTCCACTCCCACATGGTGAACTACGCGAGTGTCTCTGCATGTAACCACATGGCTAGGCAGATGGAAAACTGACACCAACACTGACCTTCAAAACCTGCCAGACAAATCAAAAATAGACAAATCAAAACTGTGAGATGAGATTCTTTAAAAAAATATATATAGTGTGGAGTGTGATGTGAAACCTTGACAGAAATGAGCAAAAGCCTGGCGCATGAGTGAAAAGGAAAGAATGGAGGTAGTCCACACAAATGTCAATATTTCAGGTTCCAGAGTGCCAGAATGCTATGATATGTTGTGATAGAGTACGCCAATCTGGTGCATGTGCCTTAGATATCAGACACCCAATACAGTAGAAGTGGGTTAGTAAGTGTATGCTATGTTGAGGAAATACTATGTATGTGGTTGTACTCATTAGTACTGGGGCCACTTGCAGATCATTCAAGTCAGACAAAATCAGTGGCATAAAAATGCTCTGACCAGTACAAATTACGCTATTTTTTACTGCATATGAAAAGTTCTAATAAGGAACACAAATGTAAGTCCTTCATTATACTTTACAATGGCAATTAAAACTTGTTACATATTCTGATATAATGTATGTAAATACAGAGCTAAATATAGCTGCAAGCAGCAATGCGGGGCCAAGCAGTAAACTTGCCAAAGTCGCCACGGCAACAGAAGGAACTGCAGCGCCCCCTTTGGCCCAAATCTCGCCAATGTAGGTGTGCATTCCTTGGAGGGGAGTGTGATCACGTAAACCAAGTTTAGTTTGAATCCGTTGAAGAGCTGCCGAGATATGAGCTCACTTCCTGTTACCTGTTGGTGGCACTAGAGAGTTTGAGCTTGGGGTCTGGATTTTTTGTGGGAGGTCATGGGATGGACTAGAATGTGTGCAAAAAATAGCTAAAAGAATCTGACAAACGGTTGCTGAGATATGACCTCACTTCCTGTTTTGCCACTTTTACGACAATTTTGATTGGCTGTCACCTCCAAACGATAAGAGGTATCAAAAATTCTTTGAATACCCTAATGCCTATCAGTCTGAAGATCATGTGTACCTTTTTGCTGGTCATTCTGACAAAAATTGTGTGACAAGTAGCATTTTATTGAATTTTACAAAATTCAAAATGGCGGAATTTCCCTTCTGCGTTTACATAACGTTATATAGTGCGTTGGATTCGGCCTGGCCCAAGGTTTCTAATGATAATAATATATTTTACATTGTGCACATGGTTTAAAAGCTACAGGCAAAAACGTAGCTAAAATTTTGACCTGTTGGTGGCGCTACAGAGTTTGAGCTGGGGGTCTGAATTATTTTTCAGTAGGTCATAAGAAGGACATCTATGTGTGTAAAAACTCCTAGCCGAAACCGACAAAGGGTTGCTGAGATATGACCTCACTTCCTGTTTTGCCACTTTTACAACAATTTTGATTGACTGTCACGGCTAAACGATAAAAGATATCTAATATTTCTTGAGACCCCATACAAACCTCAGTACAGAGATAAAATATACCGAATTTCGGGCGAAATGGTAAAAAATTGCGGGAAAAATAGCATTTTTATTGAATTTTACAAAATTCAAAATGGCGGGAAAACTATCCAGGCAGAAAATGACGTCATAGGGTGCGTTGGATTCGTCTTGGCCCAAGGATTCCAGGGATACAAAGTTTATTAAAATTGGCCCAGCGGTTCAAAAGTTGAATGTTGATGCTGCCTCAAATATGTGTGCCAATTTACAGCATTTTCCTATGTACGGTTCTATGGGCTGCCATAGACTTACAGTGAATTTTACAAAATTCAAAATGGCGGAATTTCCCTTCTGCGTTGACATAACTTCATATAGTGCGTTGAATTCGGCTTGGCCCAAGGATTCTAGTGATAATAATATATTTTACATCGTGCATATCGTTTAAAAGCTACAGGCAAAAATGTAGCTAAAATTTTGACCTGCTGGTGGCGCTACAGAGTTTGAGCTGGGGTTCTGATTTTTTTTGTGGTAGGTCATGGGATGGACTACTATGTGTGTACAAAATCCCAACCTAATTCAACAAACAGTTGCTGAGATATAGCCTCACTTCCTGTTTCACCACTTCTACAACAATTTTGATTGGCTGTCACGGCAAAATTATAAAAGATATCTAATATTCCTTGAGACCCCATATGTAGCTCAGGCTAGAGATACTATATACCAAGTTTCGGGCGAATTGGTCAAAAATTGCGGGAAAAATAGCATTTTTATTGAATTTCACAAAATCCAAAATGGCGGGAAAACTATCCTGGCGGAAAATGACGTCATAGAGTGCGTTGGATTTGTCTTGGCCCAAGGATTCCAGGGATACCAAGTTTATGAAAATTGGCCCAGCGGTTCAAAAGTTACAAGCAGAAATGTACCTGCAACTTTGACCTGTTGGTGGCGCTAGAGCGTTGGGGCTGGGTACCTATAAATTGCTGTGGGTAATGCTGACCTGGGCTCGATTATGTGTGCCGATTTTCAGCATTTTCCTACGTACGGTTCTATGGGCTGCCATAGACTTACAGTCGGAGAAGAATGGTGACGGAAGAATAATAAGAAAACCAGCTAAAACAGTAGGGGCCTTCGCCAGCTTCGCTGCTTGGCCCCTAAATAGAGACATAGCTATTACACCTGGGAAAATACTAGTGAATGAGCAGCAAACCTAGCATGCTGAGCCTTGACATCATTGGCACAAAACTGAAGATTCTGTTTTAGTTTCTCTGTAGCTACAGAACCTCCTGTGCAGCAAGGGGTGGAGTATGAGCTGACAGTGGGCATCGTACCATGAGTAGCAATGATTACGTAGTAGTAGGAAAAGAGGAGAGTAAAGAAGAGCAGGGCAGGGCAGAGTAGGGTAGAGCAGGGCAGAGTAGAGTAGAGTAGAGTAGAGTAGAGTAGAGTAGAGTAGAGTAGAGTAGAGAAGATAAGAGAAGAGAAGAGAAGAGAAGAGAAGAGAAGAGAAGAGAAGAGAAGAGAAGAGAAGAGAAGAGAAGAGTAGAGTAGAGTAGAGTAGAGTAGAGTAGAGTAGAATAGAATAGAATAGAATAGAGTAGAATAGAGTAGGGTAGAAAAGAGTAGAATAGAGTAGAGTAGAGTACATAGAATAGAATAGAATAGAATAGAATCGAATAGAATAGAATAGAGTATATATGCTTTATTGATCACGAAGAAAATGAAGGTGAGTAGTTGTAGTAGAGCTAGTAGTAGTGGAAGCACATCTCAGCACTACTATACAACAGAAGAATGGATGTGGAAGATATTCACTTGTTGCAAGTAAAATAACACTACAGTACTAGAACTAGAACGAGACAGCACCTCATGCCACAAGCCATTTTTAAACGACACAAGAGGGAAGAAAACCAGACAATTAAAGACGGTTAGGGAGTTAAGAAGCGGAAAACAACAATCTTGACAATCTCCCCTGGTGTGAAAGCAAGCACCCGTTCCATTAACACAGCGATACGAGGCTTTAGCGTATGATTAACGCCCATTAAACGCTTAAGTGAAGTGCAGGCCGGAGAGTTGCAGTCCTCGTCTGCTGCCATAGCTGCCTACTCGACACATGCATTTCATTACGCCAGGCCAGCAAATGGCAAAGCCACCGCCTCAAACAGACCGCTACGCTGCATTCAACAGCTCTCTCCCTACATCTCTCTCTCCATCCATTTCACTCTCTGCAACCATCTCTCTTTCTCTCTCTCTCTCTCTCTCTCTGCCCTCCTCCATCTCACTTTCTCTCAAACTCACACCATAGACACAGTCTCTCTCTCTCTCTCTCTCTCTCTCTCTCTCTCTCTCTCTCTCGCTCTCTCTGCTGAATCAACGTTCCTTCACATTCATTTACTTAAGCACCTCTTTGCTCGGTAAGTAAGCACTCCTCTATTGGAGGCTGTTTGAGAAGTCGTGCACTAGGGCTGGGTAAAATAATCGATTCAATCGATAATCGATCGATATCATTTAAAATTCACATAATCGATTCACAGGGCACAAAATCGTTTTTTTTTGCTCTTTTTCTTTTTGTTCTTTTTGTTTCATTTAGGTCTATGGAAAATACCCAGTAGGTATTAGTCAATTAGGCCTAGGCCTACTTATTACAAATTAGCAATCTGTTAACACTGTCAAGCCACAGCCCTTTGACATTTTTATATAAAAATAGGCAACAGCATCTTTTTGGGGGAAATCCTTGCACCAAGAAGGGAAAGTATTGAATCGATTCGGAATGAATCGAATCGGATCGAATTGAATCGTGATTAATCGATTCAAAACCCTCAGAATCGAAATCGAATCGATACAGGAACATAGCTGCAATACCCAGCCCTATCGTGCACCCCAGCAGGCCTGATACAGCAGCAGCCATATGTTACCGTTTATGACACAGCAATCTCACATTTTATGATCAAAAGTGAGTGGAGCTAAAACGAGTGTGTAAATGGGTCAAGCTCTTATCGATATCTTATCCTGTCTGTTTGTGCCATGCGCCCGCCCCCCAATCTGTGTGTCTGTCTGCCTTTCAGTTTGTACGGCTACCTTCTGCCTGCCTATCTACCTTCCTGTCTGTCTATCTGTGTGTCTACCTTCCAGTCTGCCTGTCTGTCTGTCTGTCTATCTCGGTCTGTCTGTCTGTCTGTCTGTCTGTCTGTCTGTCTGAGTGTCTGTCTGTCTGTCTGTGTGTGCCTGTGTCTGTGTCTGTGTCTGTCAGTATTTCTGATTACCTTACTGCCTGTCTGATACCATGTGTGGAAATTGCCTCAACCCCAGCAGCCAGCTGTGATGCCCTCATTCACCGCGACGCCTCCATTCAGCCTCAAGGATAATGTAATCAGATGAACGCTGAATGCTAAATGATCACGTTCACTCCAGTCTCTGACTGAGCACAAATCACGCATGCACGCAGGAGGGTGGAGAGTAGAGGAGAAGAGCCGTGATCTAGCTGTGCTGATTAAAATATCAAAGCCCTTAATGAGACGAACCGCTGCTTAATGACCTAGGCAGGGTCTCTCTCTCTCCGCCATATGCAAACAGACAGCCTACAAACACGGCCTGTCACACCCAATTACTATACAGCAGGACGTCTCATCATTGGCTCTCTCCTCTCCCTGCTTTGCCTGCCAGTGTCGTTTTCGAAAGATGTTTTTATTTTTCAAATGACCTTGTAATTTAGATGCTGTTTTAATTAGCCAACCCTGTCGTACAAAGCGTCTATTATCAGCTTGTTGGTAATAGTAATGGCCAAGTCTTAATCTGTTATTGAACAGCCGCCGTAATGTCATAGCAATGTGATGATTTCACCGAGATGAGTTTCTTTTCAGCAAACAGTTAAGCCATATTACTGGGGATCAATTGCATCGTTTTCTCTCCTCTCCCTGCTTTGTCTGCCAGTGTAGTTTTAGATGATGTTTTTATTACTGTTTTATTTATTCAAATGATCTTGTAATTTAGATGCTGTTTTAATTAGCTAACCCTGTTGTACAGACAGTCTATTATCAGCTTGTTGTCACCGAAATGGTAATGGCCAAGTCTTAATCTGTTACGATCCTCTGTAATGTCATAGCAATGTCATGATGTCACCTAGATGAGTTTCTTTTCAGCAAACAGTTAAGTCATATTACTGGGGATGCCAATTGCATCAATACGCTACTCATCAAAACGTATTAAATAATTGCTTTTTTTTTGTTAAATCATTAGCGCTTGGAGACGATTCCATACAGCGATTTTGCACCAGTCTAAACCCTGTTGATTGATTGTAACTGTTAAACTTATCCATGGAAAAATAAGATCCAGCCACTCAGCATACAGAATAATGATGTGCTACATGAGCTCCAGAGGAAAGAGAGGAGCACACCACGCAGCGCTGTACTGGGGGAGAAATAGGGCCCGGGCACTTTTGGCTTAAAGGGCCCCCCCTTCCTAATTAGATGCGCAGAACTGACTCACCAGTGGACCCTGCACCCTTGTGGGCCCCTATTTTCAGAAATGTAACAAATATATATATATATTTTTTTTTTTCTGAAAATAGGGGCCCACAAGGGTGCAGGGCCCACCGGTGAGTCAGAAATGTAACAAATATATATATATATTTTTTTTTTAACATTTCTGAAAATAGGGGTTCACGAGGGTGCGGGGCTCACCGGGAAATACCCGCTATGCCACATGGCCAGTCCAGCCCTGACGCCCCGGGACGCGACTCTGTGATGACAGGTAATTGCCTGAGAGTCTTCAAAGGGATTTATCAACACTTTGCTCTCTGGGTAAAGAGATGGAGCTCGCCGCATATATATGTGTGTGTGTGTGTGTGTGTGTGTGTGTGTGTGTGTGTGTGTGTGTGTGTGTGTGTGTGTGTGTGTGTGTGTGTGTGTGTGTGTGTGTGTGTGTGTGTGTGTGTGTGTGTGTGTGTGTGTGTGTGTGTGTGTGTGTGTGTGTGTGTGTGTGTGTGTGCCTGCATTACTGTGTGTCTGTGTTTCTATGTGCATGTGTGCATGTGTGTGCTCTTACAGAGTGCTGAAACTCCTTCCTCCTCTCCTCTCCTCTCCTCTCCTTCACTCTCCTCTCCAACCCAACTCCTCCGCTCTCCTCTCCTCCGCTCTCCACTCCTCACCTCTCCAACCCTCCTCCTCTCTCCTCTCCTCCTCTCATCTCCAACGTTCTCCTCTTCTCCTCTCCCCTCCCTCCCTAACGCCTCTCCTCTCTCCTCTCTTCTCCTCCCCTCTCCCCTCGCTAACGCCTCTCATCTCTCCTCTCTTCTCCTCTCCTCCGCTCTCCTATCAAGCCCCTCTCAACCGTTCTCCCCTCTCCTCTGTTCTCCTCTCCAACCGTTCTCCTCTCCTCTCCTCTCTCCTCCTCTCCTCTCCTCTCTTCTTCTCTCCTCTCCTCTCTTCTTCTCTCCTCCTTTCCTCTCCTCTCCTCTCTTCTTCTCTCGCTGGTTCTCATTAAGAATCTGACATGGCAGCCTGTGCCCTTCGGTGTTGCCGTTGGAAACTGCACTTACATTGGCCTGATGCTCATGCACAGCATTCCAATGAGCAATCTCTCTCTCTCTCTCTCTCTCTCTCTCTCTCTCTCTCTCTCTCTCTCTCTCTCTCTCTCTCCCTCTCTCTCTCTACAAACAGAATCTCTGTGTGAAAGGCAGAGTGACTAATTTAACTTAACAAATTTAGTCCACGCCGAGAAGCTGAGCTGGAGACCAAATTACACTTAATAAAATGTTGAAAACATGTGCTAGTTTGAGACTTAAGGATGTCTTTAAAAAGTCCTTTGGTAATGGCTGGAGGCAATGTTTCTTGTGAAAGTGAAATGTATAAGAGGTTAAGTCTTTGTTTGAGACTTAGACTACAGTATGCCAAAAATCATTTGAAATTGGTTAGAGGCAATGCTTTTTATGTGTGACTGATGAGTAGTATGTTTATGGGAAAAGTACTTGTTGAGCTTGCGCATGCACACATAGAGTATATGCACAAACAAAAACAGAATACACACAGATTCACACAATACGATAAACACAAACACAAAATCAAACCCATTTGTACCCAATGTATGGAGACCACACATGCATGCATGCAATGCGTATATGCATGCACGCATGCACACACACAATCATGTGCGCACACACACACACACACACACACACACACACACACACACACACACACACACACACACACACACACACACACACACACACACACACACACACACACACACACACACACACACACACACACATACAAACAGCAAAAACAAAATGAAACTCCAGCTGCAGCTGGTGTACTGAGTGGATGCGCAGTGGAGACCGCACCCTTGGCCCTAAGCTACAGAGGAGAGGAGAGAGAGGAGAGGAGAGGAGAGGAGAGGAGAGGAGAGGAGAGGAGAGGAGAAGAGAGGAGAGGAGAAGAGAGGTGTAGGCATTGGCAAGCCTCTGCTGCTACTGCCATTACACCATGCTAGCAGCCACACAGCACCAGTCACTCCCAATCAGTCACGTACGCGCACACACACACATACACACACGCTCGCAAAGACGCACGCATACACACGCAAAGATATATTGACACAAACACACATGCATGCACGCACACACATGCACGCACGCACACACACAAGCATGCGCACACACACACACACACACACACACACACACACACACACACACACACACACACACACACACACACACACACACACACACACACACACACACACACACACACACACACACACACACACACACACACACACACACACACACACACACACCTCTCCGTTAGAATATCCAAAGTATATAGTGCACTTGAAGCATAGTGCAATATGGTGTTCTGCCGCTCTTCATGCAACATATATTGAATTTGATTTGTGACTCTTGACAAGGACAGTGTGCAATAAAACATTCATCTCGCTAAGAGACCTCACTGCACCTGGCTATAGACGTAAAGCATCAGGCACTTCCTCCAGGGGTAGAACAAACCCACGTGAATGCAAAATCTTCTATAACTCGCTAAAGTAAACCCATCCTTAATTTTACTTAACATACCAATGATAACAGTCCTATATTACCTAAATCCAATTTAGTTTAGAAAACACTCTGCTCAGGTCCTGCTACTTAGTGTCCATTGCGCAAACATTGTGCACTTCCTCCAGGGGTAGATCAAACCCATGTGAATGCAAAATCTTCAATAACTCGCTAAAGTAAAACCCATCCTTAATTGTACGCAACGTACCAATGATAGCAGTCCTTTTTATTACCTAGTTTAGAACAAAATCTTCCCAAATACACTATCAGACTGCTCAGTTCCTGCTACTTAGTATCCATTGCGCAAACATTGTGCACACAAACCCACGTGAATGCAAAATCTTCTATAACTCGGTTAAGTAAAACCATCTTTAATTGTACGCAACGTACCAATGATAGCAGTCCTTTTTATTACCTAAGTCTCTTCCCAAACACACTACCCAACTGCTCAGCTCCAGCTGGTTAGTATGCATAGTTTAAACATTGTGCACAAGGGTTGGACAAACCCATGTGAATGCAAAAATCTTCTATAACTCCGTAAAGAACCAATGAGCTAAAGCTCTTCCCAAACCCACTACCCCACTGCTGAATTCCTGCTGGTTAGTATCCATTGTACAAACATAGAGTAGAGTAGAGTAGAGTAGAGTAGAGTAGAGTAGAGTAGAGTAGAGTAGAAACATTGTGTCTCTAAGGAATGGACAAACCCATGTGAATGCAACATTTTCTAAAATAGGCCTATAACTCGGTAAAGTACCAATAATGGCAGTCCTTCATTACCTAAGTCTCTTCCCAAAGCCACTACCCCACTGCTGAGTTCCTGCTGGTTAGTATCCATTGAGCAGCAGCCCGCGGGGCTAGTAGCATGTTTAGAGCCCATCATCAGAATGAGGGGAGATGAAAGAGAGGTCAGGTCATGTCAGACAGGATCTGGGAGCACCGAGCTGAGCTGTGGTACATCACATCTTCAGTGAGCCCCTGTCAGAAACACACACACACACACACACATACGCAGGCACGCACGCAAGCACGCAAGCATGCGCACACACACACACACAAACGCAGGCACGCACGCAAGCGGGCGCACACACACACACATACGTAGGCACCACACGCACACACACACACACACACAGGCACGCACACAAACACACACACACACATACGCAGGCACGCACACACACACACACACACACACACACACACACACACACACACACACACACACACGTGCGCGCAGAGACAGGCATACACACACGCAGACAGGCGTATACTCACACACAAACACGCTCACAGTCACACAAGAACACGCGCCCGCACACACACACACACGCACGCGTCTTTGTGTGATGTGATGCTTCTGAAGTAAAGAGTCGCGACCCCAAAGGTGGGTCACGACCTGATATGTTGGGTCGTGGAGCCACTCTGACTGGGGCATGGGGCGTGTGGTCAAAAACATTAAAGAATGAAAAAAAAACTGAAAAAAAGTCTGCAATATTATGTAGATGGAACGTCAGTATTGGTCATGGATCAAGGATCAAACATAGTTTATTAGTCACATACATTAGGCTGAACTTGCCTGTGCAAGTGTGTATTTGAGGGTAGGACTGAATAATTTAAAGATGGGGTGTGTGTGTGTGTGTGTGTGTGTGTGTGTGTGTGTGTGTGTGTGTGTGTGTGTGTGTGTGTGTGTGTGTGTGTGTGTGTGTGTGTGTGTGTGTGTGTGTGTGTGTGTGTGTGTGTGTGTGTGTGTGTGTGTGTGTGTGTGTGACTGTGTGTGACTGTGTTTGTGTGCTCGTGCGTGTGTGCTCACGAGTTACCTCAAGTTCAAGCACTAAGATGAATTTAAAATGCAAATGGCCTGGGGACAGAAACTTCTCGGTCTTTCCGTTTTTGTCCAACGGTATGACAACACAGTCACCTGCCAGACTTGAGTTTCCTAAACAGTGCGTAGTTTGGATGGAAATTGAGAGCTTTTGGGGCCCTAGCTTTAGCCCTCTTTGTGCAGACGTCCTTCAGGGCAGGGAGGGGTGCACAGCTAGAATGTGGTGCAGAATGCACTGCTCTCTTGTAGTGCACTACAGTCAAACACTTCAAATGCACAACAACAGCACAAAGACTACTGACGATGGGACTATTGTGCTTATTTAGGTCTGGAAACGATACACTCAACTCACAATTCGATTCGTATCACTATCTTTGACCTGCACTTCGATACACCCAACATTTTTTTAAATGTCTCTTATTTTAAATGAGTTAATTTTCTTTTTTTTCACATTATAAAGTACAAAACTATTAACCATCACATCATATCATGTGGTCGTAACGTAACAGAACTTAACAGTATTGTGAATCTGTGTACCGCGATTTGTCAGTTTGATACAATATCATTACAGCCCATGTGTGCATTATAATGCATACGCAATAAGCTCTTTGTTGACAAAATCATAGTAAAATACACGCATATACTGTGCTGGGTGGCTCAAATGACACGGCACAATACCATGAGAGACCAACAGAAATGCGATGTCAGGCTGAGAGAGTTGCAAAAGCAGACACCCTGAGATTCGTACCACACAGCTCGCTGCTTTGCAGAGGAAAGAGGAAAAAAAAACTGCTGAAAACAACTGACAAAACCTTTTTTCCTATCTAGTGTTAAAATATCATCTTCTTGATATTTATCAAGATCGTATTACAGTGTTTGCATAAATTGCCATTTTCAGTTCACTCAGGCCTATCAGGAAGATTATATAACAAGTCATGTATGTATAGAGTTGAAATGGGGTTCTATTTCAGGAAAATAAAACGGCCAATCGCATATGGTCCCTGTTTAGAAATGAAATGCAATTGGCTGGATCTGCAAGCGGGTCATGGTCATGGTTTGTTGACCATGAGAAGTGCTTGAGGAAGATCTCCCGTCCCCAGGGCAGGCTGGTGTTAGGGGCGAGCGGAGTGCCCAACTCTAATTTCCAGTCCACGCTAGTCAGGAGAATGTGTCTTGAGCAAATCTGATTACAAGCGGATGGACCAGAAGAATTTTGTTCGCACTAGCCTTCTAATATCTATCTCAGCTTAACACTTGCGA
The DNA here is from genome assembly GCF_034702125.1 of Engraulis encrasicolus. NCBI lineage: Eukaryota > Metazoa > Chordata > Actinopteri > Clupeiformes > Engraulidae > Engraulis > Engraulis encrasicolus. The sequence continues at coordinate 14,812,050 of NC_085863.1, read as the reverse complement.
TCGGATTTGCTTGTACAGTACAATGAAGACCTACTTTAAGAATTTACAACTATTTACGACTGTATTTTGGGCTGTCATATGACGGTCACTCACTACAAAATATATGTGTGAATACTGGCATCCTCTATCACCTCCACATGTGGTTTCAGGAATCAAACAAAGCGCTTTCTCTATCGTTCACAGGAGTCACTTCATACCCTCATCCACATTGAAACCACTCTAGTGTGGAACAGGCGCTAAGGGTCTTGTGTGCTCCGGGCCAAAGCTCTCTGCAGTCAAAAGGAGGGGGAAATGCTCCTCTCCTCTTCCGCGGCGGTATCAGTGACAAACACTTCCTCTCTCCAGAGCGGGAAGCCGGGCTTTGGTTGGTAATAATCTATAATATATCACCACTGTAACCGGATATGCGCAGGAGACTGCTGCTGCTGTGCTTCTCCTCTCCTCTCCTCTCCCCTGCTCTGCTCTG
>NC_085863.1:14801584-14806584 GCF_034702125.1 Engraulis encrasicolus | reverse complement strand
ATCCCCCTATCACATCATATTCCAAACATTTTTTGTGCTGTTAAATGTTGCCATCTACATGTGTATGTCTATGCAACTGAAATTTAGATTTTGTAACTTGTGATGCCACTTGGCCAGGACTTTTAATCTCAACTGGTCCATTTTCCTGGTAAAATAAAGGTTAAACAACACAAAAAAGTAATTGTCTAGGTTTTATGCAAGTATTTCCTTCTCCCCAAGTAGCGACACCCCACCCCCACAGGACCTCTGCAAACCCCTTGCGCGTCCCGACCCCCAGTTTTTGGAACCAGTAAGCCCTAAGCAGTGTTTATAAGCCTCCCGAGCCCAGCCTGTGGCTCAGGAGCACACACAATCACATCATTGCACAGGACATGTGCAGATGGCACACAATCAAGCAGGACAGCTCTCCCTCAGGTATGGCTGCAGGTACGAGCAGAGGGGGGGGGGATGGCTGCTCGCCTCTGATAAGGGCTTCCTATGAAGGGCGCAATGGCACATCACAACACAACCACCCTTTCTACACTACACACACGACACTATACACAAGTGCAGAGTTGTATAAAGTTAGAAGTAGAAGTACTCTAACAGATGTAATTACAACGCTAGAAGTACGTTATTACAAAGTTAAAACATAACACTAGTGTTGTAATGACCACTGTAAGAGTACTGTACTTCAACTTTATTGAACTCTGCAGACATGCACTCAGGGCACTGCACACCATAGCATGAGTTCCTGGTAACTCCAAACTGTGTAAACAACAGAACTTTTATTGTGGCAATGAACTTTTATTGCAGCGAGCTGAACTTTCACTTCCAACTCTACACTGCTCACTACATCACAACACCAGCAGACTCAACGCCACGCCACACTACACCAACATGCTCACTGACAACTGACAACACAACACAAGCCCACCCATCAGCCAGTCTGTACACTACAATTGCAATGGGCCTACAGCCACAGCACACAGACACACTGACTGCACTGTCTGACAGCCAGAGACATGGCTGCCTTCTCACTCTTATTCAGGGTACACAATCAGACCACCAAACCCCCCCGATGACATTTCAAGACTGTCACGCTAACTAACAAACATCTGATGGAAGAGATATTTGGGTGGGTGGTAACTCAGTGAACTGTAGTGAAGGAAAGAGATAAACAAACAAACAAACAAATAAATAAATAAAGATGGAAACCAAATAACCAAACAAAAACAAAGAAACCATAAGAACACAACTGGGTTCAAAGCATGCTTCTACAATGCATGCTTTAAATTAAACGGTGAGGACAAAATGGCATGGGAAATTGCAAAAACACAACCAACAAAGCAACATGACAATGTCTTCAAGAGCAACATAAAAGAGTGAAACAGATTGCGCTCTTTGTCTAAAAGATACAGGATGCAGTACACAAACCACAATATGCAAATTCAGGGGCACTTGTGGATGCGGGAGAGGTATAGAAAACATTTCACAAGAAACGATAACCACCAGAGTATGCATAGCCTACTGCTGTGACAATTGGACTGTTTTCAGCATTGCAGTCCCGATTTATGTACACAATTTCTCGACAACATTGCTGCAAACTAAGTTAGCAACTTACTTGGTTGCAATGCAATTTCCCATTGAAAACCTAGTAAATTGCTAACTGGTTAGCCACGATGCTTTTGAGAAACGGGGTCCAGGACTACGGTTTAACTCCCTGGGCTAGTAACAAGGCAAGGCAGGTTCATTTGCAGTGATGGGCTACCTGGACTCAGAAGCCATAATCTATTCAAAATGACCTGTGTTACCCATCCAATTAGGAAATCACCTGGATGAATTGGACAGGTAAAACCAGAATACGTGGCACTGGACTGTAGCTTCTGAATCCAGGTTTCCCGTTGGTATTGAACATTTCATACTTAGAGGCGGCTAAACGAAGGCCACAAAAATGAAAGCATATACCAACAAGCCTTTCCAATCAGCCCGATAAGGCATCACAGAACAGATATGGGCATGGGCCACTCTCATTAGCTGCTTGGGTGAATGTCGATGTGGGTAGTACGTGTGAGGCTGTTCTCTTCACAGGTTCAGCACAATCCCACCACACAGCAAAACTACATTCAGTTCTTTGCACTGCGGCTGAGATCTGAATGTTTCCTTTGAATCTCACAGTACAGACGAGACATGACGTGACGAGACGAGAGCAAAAAAAAAAAACATGTCAGAGGTCTACAAGTTTAAACCCACTAAAAGAGTTCACAGCCAGTCACACTCACAAGTCAGCCAGCCTCAGTGCCAAAATCGTAGCACTGACATATTTTCCCAGTCCCATTCCTTCCTGCGAGGAGGAGGAGAGGAGGGGAGGAGGGGAGGAGAAGGTTGTGAGTGAGAGGCGTGCCGTGTCATCGCATGGAATGTCTCCTGGCCTCCTCTCGCCCTGCACTGCTGCACGGAGTGGCTGAATGATTACAACATCAGACATGAATGTCAGCCAGAAACAAGAAGCTGTGCGTTTTGCTGACAAGAGGAACAAAACTAAACGCCAAATACCATCCGTGAAATCGACACATTATATAGCGAGCATGCATTTACAGAATTACATGGCTAACAATATAATGGCTATGCTACATTACTTCCCATGTACAAGACATTCAGACAAGGAAACACGGGGAACTAAGGAAATTTGTTTGAGATGTGCTCAGATGTTCCTGATAAAATAGGACATGTGGTGAAATCTAAGGGGTGTGAAATGCATACAATGCAGTTCGGGGGTGGTGATTTGATAAATGTGTGGGTCAGGTCAAAGCAGGGCTTTGAACCATTATTTTTTTCCAAACGTTCCGTTCCGAACAGAAACGGAATTATAACGTTTCCGGTTATAAGTTCCACCAATAAATTGACATTCCCGAACCGGTTAGAACAAAAAAATACTGTTCCCGGAACGGTTAATTTTGTTCCTGTCAGCTAATTACTACCATAGGCCTAACTGACGTGAATTAACCAAGAAAGACGGAAGTGCAAATGAGCCTACATTCCAAACTGTTGGTTCAAGCAGATGAAAAGAATATCCTCCAGAATTTTGTCATTCAGGGACGACCTAAATGGAGAAGCGGAGAATAAACCTCAATGATGAAAATGCACGCTCCACGCTGACTTGGGTCACGGGGAGCGCTATGACGGACATTGTGAGTTTGTGCATATTTGAAGCGGCCATGGATGCCCAATAACGTTGAACATTCTCGGTGCGCTTTACACACGCTTCTCTGCAATGTCTTACAATGATGCAATGGAAACTCTTCCCTTTTGTATGACATTGGTTTCTCTTATTTAAGATGTGGAGTGGAGACTTATTAGTCCAGAGCTCTCTCTCCATTCAGTCAGAGAATGTCTGATGTCACACAGGACGTGAACCTCAGCCGTCATGGTAACGTGCACTGGAAAATAATTACCTTTTTTGTTTTGTTTGAGGAACAGTATTAACCGGTATTAACCGGTTACCATTATTTTTAAATAAATCGTATTTTTAAATAACCGTTCCAGAACATAAATAATAACGTTTACAGTTTCGTTTCTGTTCCCTGTAAAATACAAAAAGTTCCCGGTTTTCGTTTTCGTTCCTTGAACCGGTTCAAAGCCCTGGGTCAAAGGGGGTAGTAGATGTGATGGGTACATAAAGGGTTGTGATGGAGGACTAGGTGGGGTCTCACATTCTCCATGTGCAGTACCAGGGTGTCTACAGGTTTGACCAAGTCAAAATTAAGACATTTTAAGACTTTTCAATACCATTTTCCAAATAAAATTAAGACCAACTCGCGGCGTTTACAGGTTTTAGCAAGTCAAAATTAAGACATTTTAAGACTTTTCAATACCATTTTCCAAATGAAATTAGGACCAACTCGCAAGATCATACACAGGTTCAAATAAAGCACAAAAACCAATTGGTTATTTACATTAAAGTAGCCGTTTGAAAACACAAAACTATACACAATGAAACTTTACACTAAATAAAATTCAATAATGCGTTCTAAATTACACTACATGGCTATAACTCCCGATTTCCGTCGCGAAGTTCATCACATGGCTGACATAATTATTCCTCCCTAAATCAAGCTCCACAAATTTAAGACATTTGGGTTGAAAATTTAAGACAAAATAAGACTTTTCAAGGCCTTATTTGGCGAAAATGAAATTTAAGACTTTTTAAGACTTTTTAAGGACCCGCGGCCACCCTGAGTACCAATAAACACTCTGTCTACACCCTGTATAGTACACACACACAAAGTCAACAGACGATGGCAGGAGGAATATAATAGAAACATATTTATTTTCTACATCTGTCAATGCTTAGAGGGAAGCCAAGACTCTCCCACAGGACCCCTCTCCTCAACATGTCACCTGTGCCACAGACACAAATACATTCCAATGTCTGAATTGCTTTTCAATAGCGAAGGATCATTGTGCAAGATGGTAGAAGAAGAGAATAGAGAGAAGAGGGAGGTGTTGGGAGACTCAGAGGCAGAGTTAGAGATTAAGATTTAATCTCACAACACAGCTATGTCCCTAAGGTACAAAATAGCTTAAATTAAGAAATAGCAGTCTTATACCCCAACAGGCATAACTTAACACATTTGTGAGTTTCCTGGTTGCTTTGGTTGTTTGCTTATGCAATCGGTTACCCAGCTTGACGCACGATTTTCCTGGATATTACAACAATCCAATTTGTCAATCAAGTTTGGTTCCTCGTGGAATATGTGCACTTCTTGCTGCCTTTAGCGCAAACCTACAACAAGGTCGTTTGAGGTCAAACAAGACGCTGACACAAGTGGAACATAGTAGCGCTGGCTGCTGCCTGCTGGACTTCCCTGTTCTGGTCTGTTCTGGTCTCTGCCTAGCTTAGCACTGTGGCCTTCTGACGGTCAGTAGTCTCAGCTGGGCCAGGTGTGAAAGAGGAAGGGATTCTGGTGACTGGACAGTCATGAGGGACTCAGAGAGGGGCTGAGGCCAGCACACACACA